>NC_082710.1:96778047-97082820 GCF_030144855.1 Hypanus sabinus
ATAAATGTTTTGTTTGACTAATTTAAGCTATAAGCTGGTGGACTTTATGGCAGTGAAGACATAAGTAAATAGTTGTAAGAATTGTGATAGATTTATCATTATAATAGACTTCATTATTCCTCCATTTATGTACTGTACATAAAGAAGTGAGCTTCATTCCTTTCTTGTCACTCAGCAGTAAGCCAAATTTATCATGAATTTTTATTGTAAAATCATTCACAAGAACATCAGCATAAAGGAAATCGTTTGACTATTACATTTCTTTGTGTATCTCATAGTGTATAATATTTACTCAGATGTTGCCAGCTCAATAACTCCAAACAAAGAACTTGATTCATATATTGGCAGAGCCTCAGTCATTTTTGAAAATTGATTATACAAGTCTGAGGCAATAAGATACCAACTGCAAGGATCAAGCTATTAATAGACCAAGCTTTTATCTTTCAGTTTATGCTTGTGAAAGTCAGAGTGCTGACTTAACATCTTTAATCTACTCTGTTTTAGCAAGATCTTTGTTGTAATTTGCGATTAAGTTATCACCAGTGGCCAAAATCTTCAGATCTGTTGGTATACATTAGTGCAGAGAATCTTAGATGCCTGTTGGCCTCACTACTTGGGTTACATTATGCAAAGGCATCAAAGTTTCATACCCTAGGTTTTATTCCACAAGTCTCAAACTGAATTTATTTTATATAGTATCACATCAATGACGATTACAAAATCATATTTCCTACTGTAATGAGGAAGCAGCAATTAGGCCTGAATGAGTCTTTTTTTTTGTCTGACAGAAAGATGTATAGGGTGATTTGACACAGGAATTGGTGCTGGAACACCAGTCTTTAATGTTTCAGAGAAGTGACTTTGATGAAGGTATGTTTGCTACATGTGCTGATGGCATGAAGACCAGTAAGAAAGTAAGTTGGAAAGATACAAGAAAGCTACAATGGGATATACGCATGCCAGGTTTGTAGGTAAAGATGTAATATATGGGGTATTATGTAAGAAAGTATCAATTTATTATGATGAATGGTCTCAGGCTGAAATGTCGACTATTCTACTCCTCTCCATAGATGCTGCCTGACCTGCTGAGTTCCTCCAGAATTTTGTGAGTGCTACTCTGGATTTCCAGCGGCTGTAGAATCTGTTGTGTTCATGAATTTATCCACACTGGCAGGAAAAGTGAAGTGCAGAATATAATCCCAATAGTGAGAGATTGCAAGAGAGATAGGGTTAGGTAAAAGATGCAAAGTGCTCCAGAGCATGATCTAAAAGATTAGAAATAAGATAGTATATATTAAGAAATTAAGAAAGGTTATATAAGTACTTGCATAGAGTGGGACTGATTAGGGCTAGTCAACATGTTATGTGGTCTGACCAATGTTATAATTTTTTGAGGGAGTTACCAGGAAGTTGACGAAATGCAGTGTATATTGTCTACACAGTACCCCATTAGAGATTGGTTAAGAAGATTCAGTTGTTGAGCATTCAGGATGAGCGAGTAAACTGGATCAGGCATTGGCTTTGCAAGAGAAGCTGAAGAGTGGTAGTAAATGGTAGCCTCTCTGAGTGGAGGTTTGTGACTAGTGGGTGTGCCGCAGCGATCAATGCTGGGTCTATTGCTGTTTGCCATCTATATCAGTGATTTGGATGATAATGTAGTAAATTGGATCAATAATGTTGCCAAATGACACCAAGATTGGGAATGTAGTGGACAATGGGGAAGACTATCGAAGCTTGCAGCAGGATCTGAACCAGCTGGAAAAGTGGGCTGAAAAATGGCTGAAGGAATTAAATGCAGATAAGTGTGAGGTGTTGCACTTTGGGAGGACAAACCAGGAAAAGAATTACACAGTGACCAGTGGGACTCTGAGGAGTGCGTTAGAACAGAGGAATCTGGGAATACAGATCCATAATTACTAGAAAACACATTTTTACATCTGACCAAGGTCTTTCTTATGGTGGCATGGAAGTGTCTGTTACTAGTTCAGCAGAGTTACACTTTTCAATACTGATAACAACAAAAGTCATAAAAACAGCTTTATACAACACCATTTTTATATCCAATGCACTACATGCAAATATGTACATTTTTGCATTGTCAGAAAATGCCAGTACCAGTACTCACTATAAATACATTTCCAAAGTGGAAAAAAAAATCAGTCAAATATTTGGGATAGCAGTAGAAATAAACACAAGGACTAGTTGGGCTATTGATTTTCAAAGACTATATCCTGACCTTTTAGTATGACCTGTTAAGCTTTATCAGCAATGTGGACTCATTAAAAGCATGATATATTTGACAAACATTTTTCAGGTTAATAGGAATATGAAAGAAAGCATAACAATATGATTTAGGAAAGGCATTATTAGCATTCGATCACTTTGAGAAGCTCCATTCCTTGGTTCAGAGCTTCAATCTGTCAAAAGCAACAGCTGCTTTTAAGTTACCTCTGAACCTTATGCAAAACATTGGATCAATAGGGCCGGAAATTACATTACTATGTTTCAAAGGTATGAAACCAACAGTGTAGATCACTGCAGTGGGGTTAATGAATTTAATACATACTATGGTGAGGTTCAGAGGATGGCATTTTTGAGTTTTCTTGTGGAACACCACAGTAAAAACAGAAAATTTCTGCAACTATTTCTCTGCTGATGACTACAAGTTCTTGCATTGCCATCAATTAGTATAGTTGGTTTAATGACTGAGACCACTCATTAAAGAGGCACAGTACAAACCAAGAACCACACTCCTATAGCAGAGAAGTTTTGTGTGTTGTGATTAATGATTAGACACTACAGTGGTGGGCAGGGTTGGGGATAAAATGGCAGAGATTACAGCAGGGGCTCCTGACATTTTTTATGCCATGGACCCCTACCATTAGCCAAGGGGTCTGTGGACCCCTGAATTAGAGAATCCTTAATGGTCTGATTGGGAAAAGTATTCACCAGAGAGATACATCTTTTTTGCAAGGTTGCTATTAGCACCCTCCATGATAAAACCAAGGACATCCTGGAGAATTTCCTGTGAGGAAATAAGTGCACTCTATCATCTCTTTGCTGGATTTGCCCGCTCCTATGTGTGGAATAAAAGGGTGAATGAAGTTTCCACTCTTTGAATGTGGGGCTTGAGTGACCTCCCCAATGCAACAGTGAGCAGCAAACTAAAGCACTGCAGAGATCAGCAGCAGCAACAGCTTGAAGCTGTCTTCAGGCAATGGACAAGACAGCAATCGCAATTTCGAATTTCTGCTGGCAAAATATTCCAGATACATGTCTCAGATGTATTTGAGGTTGCAGGAGGTCAAGAAAAAGATTGTAATTTGAATGTTGGCCTGCTAAAAAGGACAGTTTTATTGCAGTAGAATCAAATTGTTCTGCACATGAAGATGAACTGTCAATTTTGGGACAGAAGATGTTTGCTTATTATAACACTGTTCTTGTCATTTGGGGGAACTTAACATTTGAAAGTGCATATTAGAGCTAAAGAAAATCCCTTCCATCAAACCTGTATCCTATTTCCTCTTGTTTGTTAAAATGCCTAGAAATATGTATAGTTATTCTACTGTAATCTAAACCAATATTCAGTGACACAGTACTTTTTTCAGTACTTTAAGCAGCAAATACCAAGGCTCAGATCTTTAGTAATACACACAGCCTTTTGTGAGACCCTCAATTAAATTATTTCTATCGTGATAGTGCCATGTCACTTTTTTTAGGCAAGGTGCTGATTGAGGATTATTCTCCCTTTTGACATTTCATTTCCATTTGTCTTTCTGTCTTATTTTAGGTTTCCAATATCTGTAGTTTTTTTAAATTTTAATTTACTGCAGTATTCTGACTGACCACATCTTCCAGGCAAATGAGTTCCCATCTGTTCTCTCAGATACTTGTCAAAGGTCCCTTGTCCCCCTTTCCTTAACAAATCATGGAGTTATGGCTGTAAAACACTTTGGGACAGTTGAATATGTGAAAGATGGTAAAAAGAAAAGTCAAAGAATACGAATCAGTCTTCACTGAGGTGTCAGCAGTGGAAAGGGCGAGCAGCTTTAAATTCCTGGATGTCAGCATCTTCGAGAATCTATCCTGGGGCCAACACATCAATACAATAATGAAAAAGATACACTAACAACTTTACTTCATTAGAAATTTGTGGAAAGTTGGCATGTCACAAAACACTCGTATAAATTTCGATATATCTTAATTGAAGAACATTCTGGCTGGTTATGTCAAAGCCTGGCGTGAAGACTCCAGAGCACAGGATTACAAGAAACTACAGAGGGTTGTAGCCGGCTCCATCACAAGCACAACCCTACCACCATCAAGGACGTTTTCAAGAGGACGTGGTTTAAGGAGGCATCATCCATTATTTAAGATTCTTACCATCTGCATCATGCCTTCTTCCCGTTACTACCGTAAGGGAGGAGATAGAGGAGACTGAAGACCCATACTCAATGATGTAGTAACTGCTTCTTCAACCGCACCTTCAGATTTCTGTATGGTCCATGAACATATGAACACTACCGTGTTATTCGTTTTTGGTGCTATTTTTGTAGCTTTTAGATTTTTGTGTTTTTATACTGACTTCTTGCCAGCAAACAACAAATTTTATATCATACCTCAGTGATAATAAGTCAGATGCTCATCCTGATTAACACATTTTTGTTTTTATTACTTGAAAAAAGCTTCCAGCACAGACGAACCCTTGACATATAGCTGCCTTGGGGAAGTGTACGTACTCTCAGAGGAATATCTTAAGATACAGTTTTGATTTGTGACAGATGATGGCTTCTGTTCCATCCATTTTTGTTCACTGACCCTTAGCCGGCTGGTGATGCAGTGGTATCAGTGCCGGACATTGGAACTGCAGGCTCTGGAGTTCGAACCCAGTGGGCCCCCACCCCCCAGGCACACTTTCCATCCATGCTGAATTAAGCGCTGAGCTAGTCACTCGGCCTCATTAAAAAAAAACAAGGGTCGAGTCAGGAACGTTCATACCGCGACCAATTTGGTTAATCCAAAAGAGACCAATCCTGAAACCGCGCGCCAGACAAGAAAGGCTGACTGTCTGGTGTGACAAGCTATGATGACGACCCTTAGTCAGAACTTTAAGCTGAAATTTCATGAATATCTTCAAAATCCCAAAACGCAACAACAAAATCATGCTTCCGGTGAAGTAAAAATAAGACAAGTTGAGAGAGAGAAGCAAGAAAGTTGATTACTCATCAACCACAGGTTGTAGCATGAAAATGAACTTGCACCTCATTTTGATGAAGTTCTGTATAACAGAGTATGTGAGTGCCCAAAAGATAGGGACTAGTAAAACAAACTTCTATTAGCCTCACCTTTTAATAAAATCAGAGCCTTAAAATAGAGTTTGCACTGGATAGCCTTTAAAAAAGGTTATAAAAGTTTCCATTGTGTAATATTATTCAATAGGTTTCAACAGGTACATTTAGTGTCAGAGATATGTATGCAATAAACTTCATGAAATTCTTTTTCTTCGCAAACATCCATGAAAACAGAGGAGTGCCCCAACGAATGGATGACGGTTAAATGTTAGAACCCCGAAGCCCCCTCCCACACACAAGCAGCAGCAAGGTAACAATATTCCCCATCTGCCTCCTCCACCAACAAAGAATCAGAGCCCTCCACTGAGCACTCAAACATGCAGCAAAGCAGCAGTGAAGACAGAGATTTGCAGTACCCCAAACACTACTTGTTCATCCAGCTTGAGAGTTCTATTAACATCTAAATGAAACCCAGAACTACCAATACAGAATTAGTTTTATAAAATCTTTTATTACCTAATTGTTGTTAAAATAATTCCAGAAAAAGAGGACAGTGTTTGAAGGGAGCAAAAATTATTTTAAAGCAAAACTTCCCTTCCCACAAGATACTTATAGGAATATGTTTAGTTATTTTTTGAACAAAAGAATAACCACAAAAGGGAAATTTTCATATCTTTATGGTGGGAATGAAGAAATAATATCCTAAGTATGAGAGTGAATCAATTACTTTTTAGTACTTACTCAATATTACTTGATTAAAGGCTCTTTTCAGACAGCTATCACACGCTTGTTAACAGCTATGACAAACTGGGAACACAGTGGCCTGCAATTTTCAGTCAACAGCAAAGCAACAATCCTTGCCTCTGACTTCAAAGGTAGGTTACACTATTTTTCCAATGGAAGATTTAACAAACTTCATGGCAAGAACTTTCCTGTTGACCAGCACTCACAATGTGATCAAGTTTTTTAAGAAAAGTTAATCACATTAAAGTTTCGTGGAGACACCAAGGCAGAATGAAACCAACACAAGTTTGTAAATATGTATTTTGAAACATCTACAGAATATTGAATGAGGATTGGGATATTTATTTATTTATTTGCTCATTGAGATGTAGTGTAGAATAGGCCCTTCAGCACATTGAGCTGCACTGCCTAGCAATCTCTGCATTCAATTTGAGCTAAAGACAGGACAATTTACAATGACCAAATAACTTACCAACAGATATGCCTTTGGACAGTGGAAGGAAATCCACATGGTCACCAGGAGAATGTACAGGCAGAGGCGGGAATGAAACCCATGTTGCCTGTACTGTGCAGCATTGTGCTAACCAGTACAGTACCGTGCCACCCCAAGTACAAAAGATAAACTTTCATAAATAAACAATTAAAAACTGAAGGAAATTGGATTGGTTATGTTGGCTAAGTGTGTAGACAACACATTTTGAGAAGGCAGGACGATTCATAGATACTAATAACTGAATTCTTGCAATGGACTACTCATAGCAGAAATCCTCAAGACTGGTGTAAACTTCAGTGTTAAGACTACAAGTGCCTCTAGTTTTGATATTGCTACTCTGATAAAATCTGAGGCAATGCACATAGATAAAGAGTGTTCAAAGCAGATCCCATCATAGAATCTTTGAGGACTCATAACACATCTTAATGCAGGTTCAGGCTGGTGCCTTAAGACCAGAAAATTGCAAATGTTACACTCTTGTTCAAAGATAGGAATAGACCCAATAACTACAGACTATCAGTTTAACCTTGACAGCTTCAAATATACCAGAAACAGTAGAAGTGAATAGAAATAGTGGTCACTGCAGCAAATCTGAATCAATTGGACAAAGATATTAGAGGCAAAATTGTGACTAATTTACATAATAATTTTCATGTTAAGGCAATAAAAAGAGTAACAAATGCAGTTGATGAGATAGAAACAGCCAGTATCAAATGTTGCATTTTTATAGATAGGGTGAGGAGAATCAATGTGAAATTTAACACAATTCTAAAGAGAATACTATAAGAGAGCAGTCTGGGAGTATATGTACTCTGTTCATTGAAAGTGACAGGGCAGCCTGAATATATGGTTATAAAGCAGATAGGATATAAGATTACATAAATAAAGGTTTAAAATAGGCACTTCCATGCAAGCACTTTCCTATCTAGCTTCCTTTAATCCTGCCATTGCATGCAGTGTTACTGCTGTTTCTTTTTCCCTCATGACCGACTCTTAACTGAAATTCCATTATTCACCTCAACAGCTTCTTACGCTGTTATTCTATATCATCTCTGGGTTTCTCCTGAATACTCTGTTGAATTTACTGGATACCACTTCATATTATGACCTCTAGATTTAGTCTCCTCTACAAATGGAAACCTAACTCTATCTAATCCACCAGGATTTTGAAGACTATTCAGGTCACCTTTGACCAATTATAAAGTGCACAACCTGTCCAGGCCTTCTTGACCTCTGGATGCTTGACAAAAATAGGTTAACTTCTAATGTTACCAATGATGCATAAAGACTTTTCAACTAGGTTATGTATTAAAAAAACAGACAAAATGGATCTGGCAACTCTGAAATCATTCATCCTTCCTCAGCTAAGCAACTTTATGACATAAGAAGAACTGTTATAAGTACTGAACCAACTGAGTGATAGATCTTCGCTGACCTTTCACTCCACTCCAATGTTGGACTCCATGTGAAACTCAACAGTGGGTCCCATTCTACCCAATTCACACCTGTGTAGAATTAGAGACCGTATTCAGTGTGGATCGAGCCTGAAGATGAGAAAAAGGTCAGATATTTAATGATAAACAAATTTGCAAAATATGTGAATCTATCAATATACTAACTGCCGGAATGTTTAAATATAATGCAACCCATAGATAGGCTCCTCGATGTCAAAATGAATTAAAGCATGTGTTTCACTGGAGCTAATTTTTGATAAGTAAACTACGGTAAATTTACATTTTTAATTGTTCACAGATGGATAGGGAATTAATTTGTTCCATGTTGCATCGAAAATAAAAGAAAATAAATGCAGTGATAGTGTAGTTATGATCCTGAACTAGAAATGCAAATCTCTAGATGACCCCAGAGAACAAAAGATTAAATCCCAGCACTGCAGTCTGAGAATTAAATTCAGAGGTATAAATGCTAGAAATAAAATGTTAGTTTCAGTAAAAGTGACCATGAAGCTGATGGCATTCTTGTAAAAGCCCACCTGTTTCAATAATATGCTTTGGAAGAGGAAATAGTTCATCCTTATCCAGTCTGGCCTTTAGTCCCAAAGCAGTACTATTGGTGCTTAAATGGCCTCTGTAGAAACATCTCAGTGCACTGTAGTGTATCAAACATGTTTCTGCAGTAGTTCAAGCAAAAGTGATGCTAAGTACTTTTTAAGAGCAACAAAGGATATTCAATATATTTTAGGCCTGTCAAGGATGCCCTCAGTGGGAAAATTAAGAAAATAATGTTCATATTTATAAAGTAGTGTAAAAATTTTTCAAAAAGGGTCTGCTCTCAATGAAGAATTTTCATGACAATCTCTGAAGAAATTCTATCATTTCTGTTAATAGACTTCAGGAAATCTATATATGAAATGAAAGCAAAGGTACAACTCAGCATATCATGCAAACCTGCCTCCTCATTATGGTCAAAATCTATACTTCTTGCTTTCATAGTAACACAACTAGCATATTCAAAGACCTCGCCCAACCCAGTCCTTTTTCTTCTTCTCTCTTCCACTGGCCAGAAGAGACAAATGCCTGAAAGCATGGACCACCGGCTCAAGGACAGCTTCTACCATGTGATTATAAAACGCTTAAATAGTTTCTATGCATGTTAAGATAGACTCTTGGCCTCAAAATCTACTTCATTATGATCTTGTGCCTTATTGTTTAGCTGAACTGCATCTTCTCTGTGGATGTTACACGTTTCTCTGCATTGTTATCGTTTTACATTGTGCTACGTACCTCCATGCACAGTATAATGATTTGATCTGTATGAATACTGTGCAAGACAAGTGTTTTTACTGTGTCTTGCTACATATGACAATGATTAACCAACTTATTATTCCAACTTCAAGGTTTTTACCTTAAAGATGTTGTAAATTGGACTACTTCTTGGAACACCAATTTAAACAAAATCAAGATGAAGATACAGCAGGCAGCTGACTTTAAATAAAAATAAAACAAACTTCCAGATTGTACTCCTCCCCCACCTTCTTATTCTGGCTTCAGCTCCCTTTCTTTTCAGTCCTGATGGAGGGCCTTGGCCTGAAGCATCGACAGTTCATTATATAGATCAGGGGTTTCCAACCTGAGGTCCACGGGAGCCCTTGGTTAATGGTAGGGGTCCATGGCATAAGAAAGGTTGGGAACCTCTGCCATAGATGCTACCTGACCTATTGAGTTGCTCCAGCATTTCCTGTGTGTTACTCCGGATATCTAACCTAATTTAAACAAATGCAGAAAATAACAATTTGTCCCTCTGCTGTTTTCCAATTCCAAAGTTGCTTTTATAAAATAATTTGGAATACATGGAAGAAATAGTACTCTGCTAAAATATTAAAAACCCCTTGTAAATGCATTTTAATAGCAAGCAAAACTCCTGCTGTTATCCTGGGGATTCTACTGACACTGTTTCCTGTATGTAAGTATAACTCAAATATGTTATTACATTTGCTTCCAGTTTCAAATCTGCTCCCATGTTCACATACACGTACATAACTCTTCATTATGCTTTTCTTGCCATCTCTTTCTTCATCCAGGTGATAGGCTAGTGTCCAAAATCCATGATAAGCCACACTGACTCCCACAGCTAGAGTACTGTGCAAGAATCTGAGGTACACATATAAACAGTTAGGGTGCCCATGATCTTTGCACAGTACTGTATTTGTCAATGTGGAGCAAAGAGCAAGTTTGTAAATCTGGCTGAAGGAAAGCATGTTAAGAATGACGAGGGTGGGGTGTAGGACAGGTGGCAGAGAAGGAGTGCCAGGGGCAGTGGGTGGTGTTTGTGCAGACACACCCAGCACTGAGACAGCAGGCAAGGCCATTTGATTCCAAACAATTGGTTTACTGATCATTACAGAAAGTCTCTTGGGTGCTTCCCACTCCCTCCACCCTCTCTTCCCCTTTTCTCAACCATGATTTCCCTCTCCCTGTCCTCTTCCCACTCTTAGTCCATATCAGAATCGGATTTATCATCACTCACAAATGTCATGAAATTTGTTTTTCTTTGCGGCAGCACTACAGTGCAATACATAAAATTACCACAGTACTGAACAAAAGTCTTAGACTATATATATATGTGCCTATTACTTTTACACAGTACAGTATCTTGACCACACTTCCTCTCACTCCACTTCTTGTCAGGAGTTGATTTCATTTTTCCAGTTTTCTTGTCTCCATTGTGTCTGTTCTGATGACAGGACTTTCCACACTTGTATCTTTCAAATGTCTTTTATTCTTCACATTCAATAAATCAACCTCCACAATCTCCATCTCCTTCAACTAAATTCCAACACCAGACACATCACTCATAATGTAGTCTCTTAGATTATGAAAATCAAATGCAATCAGAACATGGTTTGACAAAAGATCTCCATTCAGACCATAAAGGAACTTTCTGAGTTTTAGATTCAAAGATTTTCCTGTTAATTCTCTTCAGTATCTATCATGTTTCAAATAATTATTTGAACAACTTTGGCCTCTACACCAGAGTTTCTTCTGTTTTCTCCAGGCCTCCATCTCTTTGCAATATTAAAACAGGCTTTCTCTGCCAATTCCAGTCTTGGTGAAGGACCTTTGCCCTGAAACCTTGGACTTGTTTATCTCACAAAATTGTTGCTTGACCAACTAAATAATTGTGTTATTTTCAGAGTTTTTTTTGATTCCTAGAATTTTTTTGCTTTGATTTGAATATTTAATTTGTCTGCTTAGCCAGCATCAATTTTTGACTTGGCTGTACTTTTCCTATTTCCTGTAGTATTTTGTTAAGTCTTCAGGTTGTGACCAGGTCTATATGTCTGATTTACTTCAGTTTTTAACTTCCATTTCTTTAGTTAATTTGTTCTAAGTTCTCATTGCCCTGCTGTTCTTTTGATGCATTGATCTCTGCATCTGTCAGCCGCGGTTTTTATTGCTTGAACGGTTATGTCAGATGTCTTATAATTTCTAGCAGCCTTTCACCTTTCACATAATTCACTGCACACACACACACACGCACGCATGCACGCACGCACACACACACACACACACACACACACACACACACACATACACACACACACACACACACACACACACACACACGCACACACACACACACACACACACACACACACACACACACACACACACCTATGTGCTCCAGCATTAGGAACACATGTCATTCTGTGGGACAACTCACAGTGTGTCTCAAGCTGTGTAGACTATTAAGTAGAGAACAGAGTGTAGCCAGACACACTAAACACATGTCTGGATTGAGTGGACCTGGGGAGGAACATTCCATCTGTGGTACATTCGAGGATTTCAACCTTAGAATAAAGTGACCTTCCTTTATATTTAAGTTGAGGAAGAATTTTTAGAGCCAGAGGATAGTGAATCAGTGGAATTCATTGCCATGGAGGCTGTGGAAGGGAAGTCATTGTATGTATTTATGTATATTGTATGATAGGTTCTTTATTGCTAAGGGAATTGATGGTTATGGTGAGAAGGTAGAAGAATGTAGTTAAAGCAAAACAACCAAAATCAAATAGCAGAGCCCTCACTGAATGAATGGCCTAATTCTTCTCCCATTTTCTAGGCTTTATGTCCCTCTTCTTCCTTGTGGTTTTCTCTCCCTACATACGGTCATAGTTACCAAGCTAAGAGGTTATTCATAACTCACCTTCCAATCTTCATAAATGCAGCAGCTATAATCTCTTTGAAGGTTTCACAGCTACATGCAGCAGACATTTACTACATGCACCAAAAAAAATTTAAAATTGCTGAGCTCTATTTTGTAGATTGCCCGTTTATTGCCAGGCAAGTACAGAATGAATTAGGTAAAATACATCTTGAACCCAACGGTCCTCTGGTTGAGTAAATAGCTTCCACTTTAAATATTCAGTTGTCCTTGGCCGCATGCAGTCTGGGGGTGTAAGGAGATGCTTTAACTCACTTCATCTGACTGAAACCAAAGAGTGTGAATGTTAGATTCCAGGCCTGTCACCCAGTTTTGCTTGTCCCCAACAAAAGGAAACCGTAAAGACCTCAACAAGAACAATGTTTCCAAAAATAATGTGATCAATAAAGATCCTTCAAAAGTTAAGTCCAATCTTGACTACTTGGCCCTTGTGAATAAAAAGCAAAATCTACTTTGATTTTCTGGATATTCTACTTTTGCTTGGACAAAGTAAGGAAAGAAAATTCTGCAAAGACTCAACAGGTCAGGCAGCATCTGAGGAAAAGGACACTGTCTTAGGACTTAATCAGAGGGTAGTGACGGTCTTGAATGAGTTGCCAGAAGAAGTGCTCATGGTGAGTACAATTGCTACTTTTAAATGGCACTTGGGTAGGCCCATGGAGGGAAATATTTGAAGGGTTGTAGGCCAATTTCAGGCAACTGGGACTTGCAGGGAGGATGCTATGATCAGTATGCACCAGTTGGGCCAAAGAGCCTGTTTCCATGTTACATTAGGCTCTGACTCTATTAGGCTCTAAAACTAGCTCCTGCTAGTTTTGCTTTCCATCAGGGTTGTCTGACCATCTGAGAGTTTCCAGCATATTCTGATTTTATTTAAAATTTCAGTATCTGCAGTTTTTGAAAAATATATAGTTTTTATTTTGATTTACTTCAAACAAGTTGTGATTTATGAAATGTTGTCTTGGGAAATCCATTGAAGAGAGCTCTGGAATAAAAAAAACCTGAAGCTGATAGAAGTGACAAAAAAACATTTTCCATGACAGAATATCTGCAGAAGCAGCCAACATAATTAAGATGAAAGGATAAGCAGTCTGAAGCTTGTATCCAAGTTAAACAGAATGAAGGAGTTTTATGGATTCATACCCAGTTCATCAATAACAAAAACAGAACTTTCAAATGTACTAAAACTAAAGTATTGAGAAAAATACCTTCCCCAAACAAAATAAGCAGACCACATTAATGAAAGTAGAAATGGATATAATAGATATTGTTGATGAATCCTGATAAATGATAAACAATTCTAAGCACAACAGTTTCTTGTGTTGCATTGAAGTTCAAGTTTTTCATCTGACTGTATGCATGCAGAAGTTTGGGCACCCTTGGTCAAAATTTCTGTTACCATGAATAATTAAGTGACTAGAAGATGAACTGATCTCCAAAAGTCATAAAATTAAAGATGAAACTTCCTTTTCAACATTTTAAGCAAGATTAGTGTATTATTTTTGTTTTGTATAATTTTAGAGTGGAAAAAAAAGAAAAGGAGCACCCTGCAAAAGTTTGGGCACCCCAAGAGATTTGAGCTCTCAGATAACTTTTCCGTTCAAAATCTTTTTTAGTTTCTCCAAAAAGGAATACAGAGTACAAGAAGATATATATTATAACTAAAAAAGTACCAAATATGTTGTATTAAGAATACAGTTACAATTACAAAAACATGTATTCATAAAAATTAAATTAAATCATAATATTGAAATATAATTTGAGCTCTCAGATAACTTTTACCAAGGTCTCAAACCTTAATTTGCTTGTTAGGGCTATGGCTTGTTCACACATTGTTAGGAAAGGCCAGGTGATGCAAATTTCAAAGCTTTACAAGTACCCTGACTCCTCAAACCTTATCCCAACAATCATGGGCTCCTCTAAGCAGCTGCCCAGCACTCTGAAAATTAAAATAAAGGTTGCCAACAATGCAGGAGAAGGCTATAAGAAGATAGCAAAGCGTTTTCAGGTAGCCGTTTGCTCAGTTCATAATTTAGAAATGGCAGTTGACAGGAACGGAGGAGGTCAAGTTGATGTCTGGAAGACAAAGAAAAATTTCCCAGAGAACTGCTCACAGAATTGCTAGAAAGGTAAATCAAAACCCCGGTTTGATTGCAAAAGATCTTCAGGAAGATTTAGCAGACTCTGGAGTGGTGGTGCACTGTTCTACTGTGCAGTAACACCTGCACAAATATGACCTTCATGGAAGAGTCATCAGAAGAAAACCTTTCCTGTGTCCTCACCACAAAATTCAGCATTAGAAGTTTGCAAAGGGACATCTAAACAAGCCTGATGCATTTTGGAAACAAGTCCAAAAAGGGAACCGTGGCTGACGAAACACGTGAGGCAACTCGTCAAGAGGAAAAAGGAAGCATTTGTTAGATATAAGAAGCAGAAAGTAGCAGGGGCTTATGAGAAATATAGTGTAGCCAGGAAGGAACTAAAGAAAGGACTTAGGAGAGCTGGAAGGGAGCATGAGAAGGCCTTGGCATGTAGGATTAAGGAAAACCCCAAGGCATTCTATGAGTATGTGAAGAATAAAAGGATGACGAGAACAAAGGTGGGACGGCTAAAGGATAAAGAGGGCAAAATGTGCCTGGAGGTGGAGGAGGTTGGTGAGGTCCTAAATGAATACTTTGCATCAGTATTCACAAGTGAAAAGGATCTTGATCAGGATGAGGTCAAAGTAGAGCAGGCCTGTGTGCTGGACAATGTGGAGATTAGGGAAGGAGAAGTGCTGTATCTTCTTAAAAACATTAAGATTGATAAATCCCCAGGGTCAGATATGATACACCCCAGGTTTTTGTGGAAATTGAGAGAAGAGATCGCAGGAGCATTAGCCATGATCTTTGAATCCTCTTTGGCTGCAGGGAAAGTGCCGGAGGACTGGAGAATGGCAAATGTAGTTCCCTTGTTTAAAAAAGGTAATAGGGAGAAACCTGGGAACTATAGACCGGTGAGTCTTATGTCAGTGGTATGCAAACTACTGGAAAGGGTTCTTAAGGATAGGATCTATGAGCATTTGGAGAAGTACAGTCTACTCATGAATAGTCAACATGGCTTTGTGAAGGGAAGATCATGCCTCACGAGCCTGATTGAGTTTTTTGAAGAGGTAATAAAAGAAATTGATCAGGGTAGGGCAGTGGATGTGGTCTACATGGACTTTAGCAAAGCATTTGACAAGCTCCCTCATGAGAGACTCATCCAGAAAGCCATGAGGTATGGGATCAGTGGAACCTTGGCTGTTTGGATGAAAAATTGGCTTAAAGGAAGAAAGCAGAGAGTAGTTGTGGAAGGAAAGCATTCTGCCTGGAGGTCGGTAACTAGTGGATTGCCACAGGGATCTGTCCTGGGATCCCTGCTATTTGTGATTTTTATAAATGACCTGGATGTAGAGGTGGAAGGATGGGTGAATAAGTTTGCAGATGACACGAAGATTGGAGGAGTTGTGGATGGAGCTATAGGTGGTCGAAGGTTACAAGAGGATATAGACAGGCTGCAGAGTTGGGCAGAAAAATGGTAGATGGAGTTCAATCCAGACAAGTGTGAGGTGATGCATTTTGGAAGGACAAACCAGAAGACTGAGTACAGGATTAATGGTCAATTACTAAAGAGTGTGGATGAACAAAAGGACCTTGGGGTTCAAATCCATACATCCCTCAAGGTCGCTGCACAGATTGATAGGGTAGCTAAAAGGTGAATGGGATGCTAGGCTTCATTAACAGGGCGATTGAGTTCAGGGGTGGAGAGGTCATGTTGTAACTCTACAAATCTCTGGTGAGACCGCACTTAGAGTATTGTGTTCAATTCTGGTCGCCTCATTATAGGAAGGATGTGGAAGCTATGGAGTGGGTGCAGAGGAGATTTACCAGGATGTTGCCTGGATTGGAGAACAAATCATATGAAGCAAGGTTAACAGAGCTGGGACTTTTCTCTTTGGAGCGTAGAAGAATGAGAGGGGTCTTGATAGAGGTCTACAAGATTATGAGAGGCTCAGGTAGGGTCTATAGTCAGTACCTGTTTCCCAGGGCACCAATAGCAAACACCAAAGGGAATATGTACAAAATTAAGGGAGGGAAGTTTAGGGGAGACATCAGGGTTAAGTTTTTTACACAGAGGGTTGTGAGTACCTAGAATGACTTGCCAGGGATGGTGGTGGAGGATAAAACATTAGGGGTATTTAAGAGCCAATTGGACAGGCACATGGATGAGAGAAAAATGGAGTGTTATGGGATAGTGTGGATTTAGTACTTTTTTTGAAAGGTTTATAGGGGTCAGCACAACATGGAGGGCTGAAGGGCCTGTACTGTGCTGTAGAGTTCTATGGTTCTATGGTTCCTGTGGACTGATGAAGTTAAAATAGAACCTTTTGGCTGCAATGAGCAAAGGTATGTTTGGAGAAAAAAGGGTGCAGAATTTCATGAAAACAACACCTCTCCAACTGTTAAGCACAGGGGTGGGTTGATCTTGCTTTGGGCTTGGGTTGCAGCCAGTGGCACAGGGAACATTTCACTGATAGAGGGAAGAATGAATTCAATTATATTCCAGCAAATTCTGGAAGCAAACATCACACTGTCTGTTTTTAAAAAAAGCTGAAGATAAAAAGAGGATGGCTTCTACAGCAGGATAATGAACCTCAGCACACCTCAAAATCCACAATGGACTACCTCAAGAGGCGCAAGCTGAAGGTTTTTCCATGGCTCTCACAGTCCCCCTGACCTAAACATCATCAAAAAACTATGGATGGAGACAAGATGGGCCAAGAATCTCATAGAACTAGAAGCCTTTTGCAATGAAGAATGGGCAAAAATCCCCTAAACAAGAATTGAAAGACTCTTAGCTGGCTACAGATAGCATTTACAAGCTGTCATATTTGCCAAAGAGGGTGTTACTAAATACTGACCATGCAGGGTGCCCAAACTTTGGATTCAGGCCCTTTTCCTTTTTTTGTTATTTTGAAACTGTAAAAGATGGAAATAAAAAAGTAATCTTGCTTAAAATATTAAAGAAATGTATCATCTTTAACTTTATGCCTCACGGAAAAACCTCACAGTTCAAATCCAGTGACATGCTATGTTCAAGCAAGGAACACACAATCACTTTTTTTAGAAATAAACTGTAAATGATGATTGTTAATATTCTTCAATGTTTTTATTTGTCATTTTGTGTATTAAAAAACTTTACTAAAAGTTAATTTGTGTTTTAATTTCTACAGTAACAACAACAATTTATTTGTGGAATTCTTTAATTCAAAGGTAATTTACTTGCCAGAAGGTAAACGTGCAAAAACCAGGTCAAATAGGGCAAAAATAGGGGTGCTTTAGGATGTTAGGTCAACATTGGGTCTGTTGAACTCTGATTTTCTTGAACCCTGATTTAATGTGACACCACTTTTCTCGCAAAGACATTTTATGGACCCAAACAATCGTGTTATAATGAGGTGTGTGTATATAGTGTATATATATATATATATATACACACACAGAAAAACAAATGCATCAATGTTCTTCCAGACCATGGTGCATCCACAGAACATATATAACACATTGCACCTACATAATAATATACTACCATTAATAAATTAATAAAATGTAATTCAAGGATGCATCTAGTGCACAAGGCAGGTGAACAGTAAATAACTCTGTCCTAGTGATGAGACGTCAGATGTGACAGGTTATTTATTAGTCTCACAGCTTGAAGGAAGAATCTGTTTCCCAGTCTGACAGTCCTAGTCCTGATGTTCCTGTACCTCCTTCCTGATGGCAGTGGGTCAAAGAGATTGTGGGATGGTTGACAGGGATCCTCAACAATGCTTTGGGCCCTTTGTCTACACCTGGCAAATGTCATAAATAATGGTGGGGGACACTCTGGTGATTCTCTTCGGAGTTTGTATTACCTTTTGTAAGGTTTTGCAGCCTTGCAACTTCTGCTCCGCACAATGGTGCAGTCAGACAGGACACACTCGATGGTTCTTCTGTAGAAAGCTTTCAGAATGGGGACAGGGAGCCCCCTTCTAAATATGTAGACGTTGTTGTGCTTTCTTGACTTGTGTGTAGGTGTTATTAGCCCAGGTTAGATAACCCATTGTGTGTACACTAAGGAACTTTGTGCTCTTTACTTTCTCCATGGCAGAGTCATTGACTGCAATGGAAAGCAGTCAACCAGGTCCTTTCATAAGTCCATAATTAACTTTTGTCGTGAACACATTGAGACTCCAGCTGTTGTTCTCACACCATTTAACAAGCCTCTTTACATCCTCTCAGAATGCTGACTTATTATTTTTGCAGATGATGCAAACCACTGTTGTATCATCAGCAAACTTGATGCATTTTGAGCTGGATCTGACCGTGCAGTCATGAGCCTGAGCAGATGTGTCTAGAACTGGAACACAAGTTTATGGTAAGTTTGGAAATTTGGAAGGAATCCAAGTTCAAGTTCAGGTTTAATTATCATACAGTTATACATGAATATAGCCAATCAAAACAGTGTTCCTCCAGGGCCAAGGTGCAAAACACATTACGTACAGCACATAGCACACACTGTGTGGTTATGATAACAGAAAATATATGAGCACACACAGAAAAATATTGCCCAAGTTCCTGAGTGGCATGGCTTGTATACTGATGGTGCATAGGATGTTGTCCTGGGCCCAGTTTGTTCTTCCAACAAGCAAACACTGGAGAGCAGCACTGATGGGAAGAGCTAATGCCCAATCCAATAGGAATTCCAGCCTGCCCACAGAGGCTTTTGCTCTTTCACAATCCACATCAGCATCTCCTCTCCTAGGCAGCTGCAACTAGTAGCCCCAAAGCATAATGGCTTGGTCTATACCATATCTGAGGTAACGTAGCCCCCCTTCTCCCCCTCTCCCCACCTCTGCTGTCAGTCTTTCCAATGGGCTAGTGAACTGGACTTGCAGTATTCTACATTACCATTATCCAACAGGGTACTTCAATCAGAAGATAAATGTTCAAGACAATCGCTCACCCCATCTGCCTCAGCATAAGAACTAGTCCAGGTGATATCATAACAGCAGTAGGTAATGTCTAGTCCCATCACTATCGAGCAACTCACTGATGGGGTAAATCTGCAGTATTTGATGTTGTTAATGTCCAGCAGTGTCTTGAGATGGTTAAACGAAAAGGTAAAGAATGAACAATTGCAGCCTTGGTTGGACATGGAGTTACCACTGCATCTGAGCGCTCGGCCATCATACCCAATCAGACAATCTTCTAATAAAGATCATTTTCAGCCAGAGAGTGGTTGGAATCTTGAAATCACCATTATAGTAACCAAAGAGGCAGATATTTCCACAGACATTTCTACTATCGTCAAGCCATAGAAGACTATGAACCAAGTTCTGCTTGTCTATATTCTCTGTAACTGACATTTTATTCTGCACCGTCATTGTTTTCCTTTGTGCTACTTCAGTGCACTGATGTGATGAAATTATCTGTATGAATAACATTCAAAATCATTGACTGTACCTCTGTACATGCGATGGTAATAAACCAATTTACTCTAAGTGTAGATGTGCAGTTGAAGGTCTGCATTGATCTGATACTGAGCCTGTTTTTATGCTGTATGAATCTATGACGAAAACTCCCAATGTCAAATATACATTGAAACAGGAAAAGTTATCATAAGGGAGAAATTATTTAAATCATTAAATAATTGCACAAAAGGCAAAGGGAATATCAAATTAAAGGCTGTTTTGTGTATTTATTTTGAAAAGTCATGCGTAACAGTTACAATTGTTTACTGATCAATTAGTGGTCATCATGAAATTGCCTTGAGCACTTCCAAATGCAATTCACCTTAGCACTGCTGACATTTATCACTCCTACACCTACTGATCGCATTTTGTGCATAACAGCCAGTTCCACATTATTAAGCTAAATCGGAGACTAAGATACAACCTACAAATTTTGTTTTCTTTTTGGCACAGAGGAAGAGCCAGCTCAGCAACAGATCAGTGAAGAGCTGTGAATTAAATGCCACCATTGTATCACTGATGCCTCAGTGTTAGAACCAGCCAGACTGATTGTGCATTGATTAGTATGAATATTGAAACATCACGGTGCCCTTGTGATGATGGCAACAGTTCTATATTATTCAGCTCATTGTAAGATTTAGCAATATCTGTCAAATTGATCAAATTGTACCTCATAATGTGTTGAATTTTTCAAAACCCAAAACTACATAAGGGGACTGAATCACATTGAAATGGGTCATGTATATTGAAGAAAAAAACACAGTGCAAAATGCCGTGACACTACTGGAGTTTTCCAGAAAAAGTTTAGAGGTTGGAGAAAAATATGCTCAAAATCACCCCATTGTGCCCATGAACTTCTCTCACCTCCAACTGAAGCTGAATAGCATTTGCCATATGAGAGGATCTTTAAGGTGTGCCTGACATTTAGTGTGGCAATGGCATTGTACCTACAAGCTCTGAATGCAACTACCTCAGAAAAACTGAGCAAACCTCAATTAATTCATGGAATGGTGTATTTAATGTATAGCACTACTTCTGATGCATTTTGACGGATTTTGTAAAGCCTTCTAGAGATCTCATGGAAAATAACTCAATACACAAAATTGCTTATGTCTTTATCTATTTGGCATCTGAAGGGGAAAAAATGTTTGAACGTCAACACTTCAAACCTAGCACAAGACTATGGTCTCTTGAGTAGGATTGATTCTTAGCCTCCTATGTGCTTCTGAGACTTGGAATACAGATAAAGCAGACATATTTAATCTCCCTTATAAACTCCATTTCCTTTATAAAGAAGCCCAAAATGCTGTTTGTCTTCTCAACTTGTCGGCAGAACATCCTGCTCCTCTTTTGTGATTCATGCGCCTGGGACACTCTGTACTTCACTCACTTGCGGTTTCTCCACTTAGATAATAATCTTCCTTTTGATTGACATGAATAAAATGTATGGACTCACAATTTCTTACATTGAAATTCTTTTGCCCACTCGACCTGCCTCTGTCAGATCGCAGAATCATCTTTATCACAACATTCTGCTCCATCGATTTTTGTATTAGCAAAATTGGAAATTCCAATTAACATTGTTTCCCTCAGGTCTGTAACTTCTGCTTCGCCTAGCAGTTTAATATAAGGGGTGATAGCCCCCGGCCCAGCCAAACTTAAGAAATCCCATTTGGGTGGATGCTGCACGATGTGACCCCTGTTACAATTCAGTACCCCGAAATAATAAACAGTACACAATATGCATTTAAACGATTGAGCTTTATAACTCTTACTTTGACTATATGGCTAGTAGAGAAATGAAATAAAAGAAAACAAAAAGAGTCCAATCTTATTAAACAGTCTGTACACAAAGTTGGAGCTCACTCTGGCTAATTGTTCACCATTGACCTCCTCCAATTACTTCTGCCCTTTGCATCCCTGCTCTGAGTCCACCCTGTCCAGCGGTCTACCAAATCTCTCCATTTGTGTCTTCTCTCTCCATCTCTCTCACTTTCTGGCAAAAGCCCGCAAAATCAACTGCTTCCAGATTCACAAAACGGGGCAACACAATCCAGATTGGCTAACATGCATACCACAGTCCTGTTATCTCCAGTCATAACCCAAACATTGCTGCTACAGAGAAACTGTTACTTCAGCAGTGAACATTACAGAGAAGCCATTTTATAAGCCTTAGCAGTGAAACATTACAGAAAAGCCACTACAGTGCATTACACTCACCCCCACCAAATTTAGTCATGTCCTCATGACATTAAGATAATCTGCCAACCCTTCCTGCAAAACACAAGGCCTAATTTAGGTGCAAAAGGCAGTAAAATATATCCCCCAAAATGGTAGAGACCATGCCCTGTTCCCCTGGAGCTACATAGGTCAACCTATCCAGTGGTCTCCTAATTCTCTGAGACCTCCATACCTCCTCACCTAACTCTTCAGGCTCAGGTGCTACTGGGGAATCTTCTGGTCTACCTGGCGGGTGCTCCCCTGGCCAATCACTCATGCCCCCCTGCAACCCAGAGCCCTCTTTCCCATGTGCAGGCTGCGCTTCCTCTCCTTCAGGGTCCCGCTGTAACCCAGGCTGCCCACAGATAGCACCAACCCCCCCGCCCCCCAGCTTCACCTGGCTCAACAGGAAAAGGGTCAGGAGTCTCTTCCTCAATCACTGGGGAGTTAGCGAAAGGCAACATATACCACACATCCAGGTCCTCATCCTTTCAGCGGTGGGGGCCAACCTAACCTCTCCTGCCATGGGCCCTGTAGTCGCCCCTCATTTTTGCAGAGTCCTCTTAGTAGGTGTAGGCTCCAAGTCGGGCTCTGGGTCTACCTGTACCTCTTGTTCCAGGGGAAACAGGTGGTTCCGATGGAGAATATTGACAGGCCCATTCCCATCCTCAGGTCTCACCTGGAAATCTAGTAGGTTTGGCATCTGACTCTCTGCCACATAGGGTGTGGCCACCCAGCGGTCAGCCAACTTGTGCTTTCCAGGTAGCCCCAAATTCCTTATGAGGACTCAGTCTCCTGGTAGGAGTTGGGAAAACTCCAAGAGTTTGATCATACTTCCTCTCAGCTAGCATCCATGTGCAGAACATACAGCAATCAGGGGCCTGCAAAAACCAGCACCAGCGCCTGGATCAGCAACTCCTTCAGAGTCTGAACAGCCTCCTCACATTTTACATCCCACCACTGTCCAAAGGGCTGTGACAGGTTTAGATACTCTCCACCCTCCTCTCCTTTTATCCCCCTCCCTTTCTTCCCCAAGGGAGAAGCTGATTCAAAGGGTGACTCACTTTGGCGTAGCCCTTCTTGAACCTCTGATAGTATCCACAGAACCGGAGGAACAAGCGCGGAGTGCTCACAGCCTGGGGCCTTGGCTAAGTGGTCACTGCTTCCATCTTAGCCGGGACTGTGGCTATTCCATTCCATAAGATTATGTTTCTGAGATAGCTAACAGACATTTTGCAGAGCTGGCACTTGTCCAGGGAAAGTTTTAACCCTTCAGCTTTCAGGCAGCTGAGCTCCTTCAGTAGCCTTGCTTCATGTTCTTCTAAGATAGATCCAAATACTATGAGTTCGTCCAAATAAACCAACACTTCAGGCAAGTCCATATCCCCCACCGTCTTCTCCATAACCCTCTGGAAGGTGGCAGGGGCTCCCGATATGCCCTGGGGCATCCTTTCGAACTGGAAGAATCCCAGAGGACATATAAATGGCGTCTTCTCTTTGTCGGCTTCACTCATCAGGATCTGGTAATATCCACTCTTCAAATCCAGCACACTGAACCACTCAAACAGGCCAGCGCGTCTTCAATCCTCAGGACCGTTTACTGGTCAGGGACAGTCCGCCGGTTCAGAGTCCAATAGGCCACACGCATGCGTACCTTTCTGTTCTTCTTCCGGGCCACTGCTACTGGGGACGCATAGGGGTTTCGAGACAGTGACGATCCCAGCTTCCTTCAACTTATACATTGCTGCTGCACATCTCCCACATCTGCAGGGACCAATCACTGTGACCTCTCTCTAAACCGGGTGTCCTCAGTCACCCGGATAGTGTGTGAGTGCTCTGGGAACAACCCACATCAAACTCGCCAATGGAAAAGGCACCTTCCAGCTTCAACATCTTCTCTACCAGCTTCCTTTTCCAACCCAGTGGCACCGGGGAGTCTCCGAAGTTGAATGTCTCAGCGGTTAACTTCCCCCCGTTTCCAATAGTTTCTCCCCGACGCACCTCACAGGGGCTCTGGACATTACTGTCACTTGAAACAAATGTGCCAGGGGCATCCCCTGCTTGAGGGTGACCTCCCTCTTCGTGGTGTTCCTGACGATCACTGTCATCCTGCTTGCCTGCACAACCAAGGGCTTCGGCAATTCGGGCCTCACCAGTACCCCAGCAGGAAATCCTGACTTCCCCCCCCCCCCTTGTGGTCTTCCAGAGCATCCACTAAGAAGGCTTTGCCCTCAGGCACTCCAGGAAATTTGGGGGTCCCCATCACTCTTGCTACTTCCCCGGGCCGTACCACCATTGGCTTCAATTGGGTGAACCACACAGACCCTCATTTAAATTCAGTATCCAGGCCAATGCTGCCATTCGTTTCCTCAAAATCAGCTCGAAACACTGTTTTTTTTTGGGGACAATTTTTTTTGCCGCCCGTCTCAACAGGGTCCAGACAAACCAGCACCACTGTTTCAAGAGCCTCAGACTCTCCCACATTGGCCTCCGACAACTCCTGTTTCACTGACAACTAACCGTCGTATGGATAATCACCAACACTGAGACCCCAGATCTCCAGTCCATTGAATGGTGTCAAGAGTAAACGCTTCATATACTGTAGGTAAAATGAATGCTGCAGTAACGTGACCTACCACCCGGTGTCGAGTATGGCTTTAGCATAAATACCCTCTATCCATAGCCGCACACTAGAGCGTGGTCCCACTAAGCCTTCAGGAATAGGGTATTTTGCTTTCAGGAGTTCCTTGGTACATTGCTAGGAACATGTTCCCCCAGAGACACCAGGCCATTCCCTCACTGGGTCTCCTCTAAGTTCTCCCAATGACTCGACCTGCTGAGGGACCCAGGGGCTCACTCCTCTTCTAGTGTGACACCTGAACAAAGAAACCCCTCCGCATTGTCCGTCCACTTGGGGAATCCGCCCCCATCTGCTCCATCATATGGGGGGGGAGGGTCACACCTGCTGATAACAGCCGACATATCTCAGTTCTCAATGCTGCTGCAATCTCCTCTACCGCTCCGCTATCTGTGGTCACTTCATCGCAGGGGGCTACAACCGAGGGCTGTACCCTGCTAACTGAGCCCTGCCACATCTCCGCTGTGTTCTCCTCTTCCCGTTCCTCTCTGATCAGCTCAACAAAAGAGAGGGGGGGCACATCTTACGAGACTGTCGGAGACCCCAAGCAGTCAGGTCATGGGACTGGGCACCCCTGGCTATCTGGTCCATTCTTAACTGACCCACCTCAGCCGCCGGGATGACCCCTCTGCACCACAAGCAATCTCTAGCCGAAAAATAAAAGCAGAAAGCTTCTCCCCCTTCTCCTGACACATGCTGTGAAACCCCACCATGAGAACCATTGGGCTTCCAGTTGGACCAAAAACATTGTCCAGTTCTTGCAGATAATTGACAGCTGTCGCTACGAGATCATTTAACCTGACAGCCCGCCCATTCAAACTTTCAACCAATCTCTCTCGCTTTATGTCATCAGAGCACTGCCACTCATCTACAACTGAGAGGTCTGCTCTGCTCAAGTCTCTTCCTCCTCCTCCCCTTTAAGGGTGGGCATTTCTCCAGAGAATAGGCGGAGCCTGCCATAGTGGGGACTTTGAATCTGATATTTCCATTTATTCGCCAGAGAAGTAAGGGCGGATACTACCTCAGAATTCTCGTTCTTCACCGGGGGACGTGGACTAATTAGACACTCCAAATCCGGACACTCTTTCCCCTCACTCCTCAGAAATGATAGAACCCTGTCTTTGAAATCTCCCACCCCCAGCTACCTCAGCACTGGTCTGCATTAAAACGAGAGCTGTGCCTGCCATTTTATCAAACCTCCTCTCACAATCGCAACTTTAACAGTGCTTAACAGTGGAATTAGCAATTCATCTGGAGTACAAATATTTGCATCACTGGTTCAATGCTCAGTGTAATCATACGGCATCCAACGGAATCAATCCCAAACGTAGCCCCCACAATTTAATTCTTGCTTCGCCTAGTGGCTTAATATAGGGGGTGATAACCCCCAGCCTGGCCAAACTTAAGAAATCTCGTTTAAGTGGATGCTGTGCAATGTGTCCCCTGTTACAAATCAGTACTCCAAAATAATAAACAGTACACAATATGATTTTAAACGATTAAGCTTTATAACTCTTACTTTGACTATATGGCTAGTAGAGAAACAAAATAAAAGGAAAAAAAAGCCCAATCTTATTAAACAGCAAGGTTGGTGCTCACTCATATGCCAGTCGTTCACCATTGACCTCCTCCGATCGTCGCTCAGACCTTCGCTCCAAGTCCACCTCGTCCCACAGTCAACTAAATCTCTCCATTCGTGTTGTCTCTCTTCATCTCTCTCACTCTCTAGCAAAAGCCCACGAAATCAACTGCTTCCAGATTCAGAAGACAGGACAACAAAATCCCTATTGGCTAACATGCAGCCACAGTCCTGTTATCTCCAGCCATAACCCAAACATTGTTACTACAGAGAAACCATTACTTCAGCAGTGAACAGTACAGAGAAGCCATTTCATTAGCCTTAGCAGTGAACATTACAGAGAAGCCACTTCAGCATGTTACAGGTCATTAATGTGGAGAAAGAAGCACTGTGGCCAAGAACTCATCTCTGCAGTTCTTTACTAGTCACATCCATCCAGTCTGAAAAAGACCCATTCCTTCCAACACCCTGCTTATTACACCCACCTGGATGACGCTGGTGGCATTATGAGAACTGCATTTTTTGATTTCTCTAGTGCCTTCAATACAATCCAGCCACTTCCTCTGAGCAAGAAGCTGCAAAGGATGGACATAGGCAGATCCACTATCTCCTGGATTACTGACTACCTGCAGATAGACCCCAGCTTGTATGGCTAGGTATTGCTCTGTCTGAGATGGAGGTGAGTGGCACCGAAGCACCACAAGCTATGGTCCTGTCTCCATTTCTGTTAACACTGTACCCCTCAGACTTCCAGTGCAGTGCAGAAGTTCTCTGATGACTCTGCAGTGGCTGAGTGTATCAGAGATGGGCAGGATTTGGAGTACAAAGGACGGGTGCACAGGTTTGTGGAGTGCTGCAGGAGGAATTCCCTCCCCTGAATGTGGTCAAAACCAAGGAGATGGTGATTGATTTTAGGAGGAAGCGGACTGTGACGAGTCCTGTATACATTCTGGGAGAAGAAGCTGCAATGGTGGAGGAGTACAACTACTTGGGTGTTCACCTCAATAACAGACTTGACTGGAAAACCAACACCAAGGCTGTTTAGAAGAAGAGGATGAGCAGCCTCTATTTTCTAAGGAAATCCTTCAATGTGTGCAACAGGACATTGGAGATCTTTTACCAGTCTGTTGTAGCAGGTGCAGTCTTCTTTATGGTTGGTGATGCAAAATGAGATCGTAAACCCGTCATAAAGGCTGGATCTGTCCTTGGCTACAATCCAGACTCATTTGAGTTAGTGGTGGAGAGGGCGGTCACTAAACAAACTGTCATCCGTTATAGACAATCTAGCACATCCTGTCCATGACTTATCGAATAATCAGCTGAGCATCCTTTCAAGCAGACTCATTCAGCTCTATTGTCACAAGGATCATTACAGAAAATCTTTCTTACCAAGTGAAAGAAGCATATACAACAGTTCATCTCTGTGCAACAGCAGAACACACATCATATTACAATAGACTGTTTTATTATTTTGTACATTATTATTGCACAGTATTGCACATTGGTAAATTATCTTTGTGTATATTGTTATTCTGCACTTTATTATTAATTATAAATATATTTTTATTATTATGTATTATGATTTGTTAAAATGTATTAAAATGTTGTTGCTGTAATGAAATAATTTCCCACCCAGGATCAATAAAGTGATGATGATGATGATTATTATTATCATACATTTATGATTGTGTGATCAGATCCTGTCTTAATTTCATCTAAGATGTGATCCTTGATGCCACCGTAGTGGGCTGTATCTCAAATAATGAGTTGGAGTACAGGAAGCAGGTGGTGATGTGATTCCATGACAGCAAACTTTCACTTGATGTCAAAAACAAAAGATTGGATCATTGATTTCATGAAGAGAATGGTGACTGTGCTCTTGTCTGCAACCAAATTCCTGTGGCTGGGCTGAATTGGAAAGGTCGGGTATGGGCCTAAGTACGGCGGCCGGGTCCAGCCTGCCGAGCCATCTGAGAGTTTAGATAATTTAATCTCTGGGCGAGATTGAAAAGGTCAGGGTGCTGGAACCGAAGGCAAGGGATGGGTGGGCTCTGCATGGATCTGCTCTTTGCTCAGTGATGTGGCCTGCTCCAGCTACAAAGCTTCAAGTCTTTTGTAAAACTTCAGTTCTGAATGCTATTTGCTTACTTTTATTGTTTGCACTGTTTTTTTTTCTCTGTGCATTTAATGTTTGATAGACTTTTCATTAACGGGTTCTTTTGGGGTTTCTTTGTTTGTGGCTGTCTGCAAGTGGATGAATCTCAAGCTTGTATAATGTATACATACATGCTTTGCTAATAAATGTATCTTGAAATTTCAGATGACAAGGGCTTCCAGTTTCAAAGAATGAATATCACCAAGAACCTGTCCTGGTAAAATCACCTAGATTCCACAGCCTAGAAAGCTCACCAAACACCTCTGCTTCCTCAGGAAGCTAAAGAAATTTGGCATGCACCCTCTGATCATCACCATTAAAAAAAAAGGATGTGTCATAAAAGTCATCCTATTTAGATGTATCATAATTTGATATGTCAACTGCTTTGTCTGTGGCCATGGATATACATAGTTCTGCACATCACAGAAATCAATCTCCCTTCCATGGGTCCTGTTTACACTTCTTTCTGTGTTGGTAAAGCAGCCAACATAGTTCCACACACTTCCACACACCGCAGACCTTCTTTCTTCTCCCTCCTTCCTTTAGGCATAGGGTACAACAACCTGAAGGCATGCACCACCAGGCTGAAGGTCTTCTTCTATCCCACTGTTACAAGACTATTAAACAGACCTGCTCCCCAATGTTTCCTCTAATTTGTAATGATTTTTTGCCCAGTGACAGCAACATATGCATACTGAACTATTAAGTGGAAGTAAACCTGAAGTGATTCTAAGGATAATAAGCTACCAAGCCCAATGTGTTGTTCATTGTTGAAAATAAATATAACCCTTATCAGTATGTCTTATTTCTCATACACTGAACGACAACATGTAATAATATCAATCTTTTTACATGTTATTAAAGTTGTTTGAAATGATCAAACAAAACTTATAAAATTACAAAGCTAGTTGATAAAATATCCAGATAGGTATTTTATTTAGAAATCACTGCATACAGCACAGTTTTGTAACTTAATTACATAAGAGAACTTAATTACATAAGCTGTTCAGCATTACATGAACTAGCAGTTCTTCTGTGCTTCACACCCTTTGCTTCTTTGGGATTTGAAATAGTGAATTAATAACTTCTTCAGTAAAACTGGTATAAATAAGCCAGTTCTAAAATCTGCAGACAAATCAACGCAAACTCCACATCGTCAATACCATCTGCATCAGGAACCGGAAAAAGAAATGTGATGGGGTTCGATCGTGAAATATACTTAACATGCCAACGAGGTAGAGGGTGATAACCTTTTGTGCACAGTTTAAATTCCTTTGTGCACTAGTAGCAAAAGATGTATGCGCGTACGCACATGCACACCTTAGAGAAAACATTGCCCTCCCCACCAAAAAAAATGGATGGACTATTGACCTGCCAATCTACCTTCTTTTGACCTTGCACCTTGTCTTCCTACAATGCTCTTTCTTTGTAACTCCAACACTTTATTCTACATTCTGCTGTTGTTTTCCAGTGAAATGATCTGCAAGTACAGCATGCAAGACAAATTGCTTTTCACTCTACCTCGCTAGATGTCACAATAATAAACCAATTTACCAATTTGAAGGGTTTGAGTTGTAAAGTGAGACTGGATAGACTGCAACTGTTTTCCCTGCAATAAAAGAAGATAAGGGGTGACCTTACAGAAGTTCAAAAACTCATGAGGGTCATAGACAAGATCATCAATCATAGTCTTTCTCCCAGGGTAAGTGGAACCTAAAACTAGAGAAAGTAGGTTTATGTTTCAAGGGTAAAGATTTAAAAGGGATATGAGTGATGCCTATTCCACAAAGGGCCGCAGGAAAATGGAATAAATGCCAGAAGAAGTAATAAAGGTAAGTACAGTTACAAGGATTAAAAGGTGTTGAATCAGGTGCATGGATAGGAAAGTATTAAAGTGATAAAGGGCTAATGCAGTTAAATAGCACCAGCTCTGATAGACACATTGTTTGGCATTGATGAGTTGGGTTGACCTTAAAAAATTGAAAGCCATCATGATTCTGAAGTATTAATTATGGTGCAGCTCTGGCAGTAGTGTCATGGGATAGGGATATCTGAACAGAATCTCAGACAACACCAGGTGAGGTGTGCAAAGGCACCAAGGAACAGGATTAACCTTGAGTGGGAATATGCTGTGATGAGGAAGACACATCAGTGAGCACCAGAACTAAAGGAAAACTTAGATGAGAAAGTGAACAACACTGATTTAGGGGAATAGAGATGATGATGATAACCACACGTTTCAAGCAAGGTAGGTCTACAACCAAGAATGGAGATGATGCTGGAATCAGAAACTGGGACTCAGAACTGGAGACTATGGAGTGTGGGAATGTGTCCTTAAGCTTACCAAGTCTGCACCCGCACCATCACCATTTTATTCAATCACTCACATCGACGAAGGACAATGGCTAGTTAATCTACCAATACACACAGACCCCTATTTCTGAGCGAGAGTGCGCAGACCCTACTTAGCACAAGAGGACAATATTGAATCCTGGTCACTGGAGCTTTGAGAGAGTAACTCTATTTGATGTGCCTCTGTGTTGCTCAGGGCAGAAGTCTACACTCTAAAACCAGGGCAAAACTGAAACTGAAGGCAAAGGCTAGTGGAAACAAATGAAAGGAATGAGGAAACAAAGGATGTTTCAAGAGAGCACGGACCATAACCCCCTTCATCTAATTTAACAGCTTTAGATGCCAGAACAGCTCAGAGAATTGCAGATTGAGAATAATAATGCATAAATGAAGCATCAAGCAAAATTTAGGCTCAAAACTGTTTCATTCATAATCTGGTCAATAGATGTTTGAGCTCCAAGCAAATCATCTATCAGTGTGGGGTGGAGTGTTCTGAAGAAAATTGAGACCAAAATATATGCTGAAAAGGGACAGCAATAGATTTGGATCAACAGCAAAGGCCAAAAGGGAAGAAAACACATGGTTTAAGAACATGGTGCGATAAAAGAAAGTCTGAGTTGAGACAATACATAAGCAGCGGTGAAAAGAAGACTAATGAAGAACCTCACTGAAAAGTGCTGGGGGAATTCAGCAGGTCAGGCAGCATCTTTGGAAATGAATAACAGGTCTCGACTATTTATTAATTTCCATAGATGCTGCCTGGACTGCTGAGTCCCTCCAACATTTTGTGTGCATTGCTTTGGATTTGCAGCATTTGCAGACTTTCTCATGTTTATGATGAAGAACCTGTGATCACTGAGTTCATGCAATTAATAATCGTATCGTTTTTTGGTTTCTGATTATAGTAATTTAATATTTGTGCTAAAGTTTACGTATGTTTCAATTCATGTTTTCAAAGTTATAAAGATGATTATGTTAATAAAATAATTAGAAGGTTGTTAAATATCCCCTCTACATTTTTAGACAAGATTAAGATAAAGCTTTTGAGTATGGTAAAATTTGGTAAAGCTATCTCTGCAAATAATTAGTTAATTGGATAATGTATAAATAATTACTTGATGGTATAATTTACTGCATGCAGATGGTTAATGGCTTAATTTGTTATGTCATTTTAAAAGGGAAGAATTACGGTATGGATGACTGTGAATCTACCCATAATAACATACAGTGTGACATGACCTTGCTTCAAATGATCTGCTGCTGAAATCCTCGGGCATGATTTTGCTTCTTCTAGACTAAAGTATTCCAACACACCAGCTTTTATTTCTACACTTCAATGAGGACTTCAATTTTTCAACTATCACCAACAAGACTGCCAACCTGCAAAATTCTTAATTTTCAAAAGGACTCAATTTTATTAATTGCATTTTTGATTTCAAATCTGACCCTATTTCTGTAACCTTCTTTAGTTACACTATGAGCAACATGAGCAGAGACAAGTAGAAGACTGATGAAGAACCTTTTAGCACTGAGTTCATGACAATTAATAATCATATCATTTTTGCTGTTTTTGATTAAAGTGATTAATTGTTTACATCTGTATGTCCCTATTTATTAAATGTGATATACATTAACAAATATACTTTCAACAAACATTCACATTAGAATAGGCACAGGGTTTGGAGTTTGACTGTACTAATCAATATCAAAAGGATCACAAAATAATGTTGCTAACAGTTTATCCAGACTGTCACCTTTCTTTGAAGACGACTTGCAGCCAGGCCTGGCAGTGATTGATATTATTATTAGTGTCTTTGATGTGATTTCAGTGAAAGAACCTTAAAATTGCATGTGTTTTTCCTATATATTTGTAAATTCATATTTACACATTTATTCCCATGGATGCTGAAAAGGTCATCAACAAAGGACAAGCAAATGGATTCAGAACACATCTAGTTGCAGCCTTTCAAATTCCTGTAGCTTTAATATTCTCTTGCTTGTCCTCTAGAGCTTGAATGTTTATGGGTACGCACATTCAAGCTTCAATCTTCAGCCTTTTCATCTGACATTTCCACAGGTTAAATCCTTCATCCCTTTTACCCAGGAATTTAAAAAAAAGAACCATATTAATTAACCAGAGCTTGCTAACAGAAACTTGTGCCGACGTAACATTTTACCCCAAAAATGACAGATAATTAAATGAATAATTAGAGTGGAACAGGAGCAGATGTCTCTTATTTTGCATGGCATCTTCCTCCTACAACATCCTGTGCATTCTGAAATAAAATAATTTGTGTGTAGAAATCCTTGGTATTGCTCTCTGTATTAAATGAGGAAACAACATTTAGTATACTGCTATTAATGTTAAAGAAAATTATGTTAATTTACTTGCTACCTGAATAGTCATAGTTTTAATGGTTAGCCTTTAAACTGAGCACATGGATTTTAAAATTACTCATTAATGATGTTTCTTGATGCAAAGTTTGCTTAATAGCTTTTGTGCAGAGGTATCAAATGCTGATAGCTATTTAAACAAACCTCAAAGGACAAGAAGTTGTGAAGGGTTAATTCTAGGATTTTTTTTCTGACTGTGTAACGTGCTGAGCATATGTCTGAGGTACCTGATCTAAAAGAGGTCCAGCTGATAGTACAATAAGTAGATATCTTCTGGTTATCCAGCTGAAAACTTATAAATCAACTGATTCAAGGTTTTAATGAATAGCTGCAAAATTAGCTTAAACTAAAGTAGAAGCTAAATCATATAAAATAGAATATATCCCAAGTAGACTGTTAAAGCAATTCTGTGAAAAGACATACCTTTGAATTCATGATAGTGGGAACAACACTGAAGCAATCAGAGTTACAGTATTAAACAACACAGAAATGGGCTTTTTGAACCACCTTGCTTATGCCATACAAGATGCATTTTTGAGCTAATCCCATTTGCCTGTATTTCACCCATATCCTGAAAACTCTTCCTATCCACACACCAGTCCAAATGACTTTTATAAGCAGTAATTGTATCCACACTGACCACTTTTTCTGACAGCTCTTCTATACAAACGAACCACTTAGGCCTCCTTTAAATCTTTGCCCTTTCAATTTAAAACAATTCCATTGACCTGACTTTGGAAAAATGCTGTGACTATTCAAAGAAACATAGAAAAAATTCAGCGCAATACAGTACAGGCCCTTCGGTCCACAAAGCTGTGCCGAACATGTTTTTGTTTCTGACTCCACCACCATCGCCGGCAGCCCATTCCACACACTCACCACAATCTGCGTAAAAAACATACCCCTGACATCTCCTCTGCACCTACTCCCAGGCACCTTAAAACTATGCACTCTCATGCTAGCCATTTCAGCCCTGAGGAAAAGCCTCTGACTATCTACATGATCAATGCCTCTCCTAATCTTGTACACCTCTATCAGGTCACCTCTCATCCTTTGTCGCTCCAAGGAGAAAAGGCCGAGTTCACTCAACCTATTCTCATAAGGCATGCTCCCCAATCCAGGCAACATCCTTGTAAATTCCTCAGCACCCTTTCCATGGTTTCCAGATCCTTCCTGTAGTGAGGCAAACAGAATTGAGCACAGTACTCCAAGTGGGGTCTGACTTAGGTCCTATATAGCTGCAACATTACCTCTCAGCTCTTAAGTTCAATCACACAATTCATGAAGGCCAATGCACTGTATGCCTTCTTAACCACAGAGTCAACCTGTGTGTCCTATGGACTTGGACCCCATGATCTCTCTGATCCTCCACACTGCCAAGAGTCCTAACATTAGTGCTGTATTCTACCATTATATTTGACTTACCAAAATGAACCTCCTCACACTTACCTGGGTTGGACTCCATCTGCCACTTCTCAGCCCAGTTTTGCATCCTATCAATGTCCTATTGTAACCTTTGACAGCCCTCCACACTATGCACAACACCCTCAACCTTTGTGTCATCAGCAAATGTTCTAACCCATCCCTTCACTTCCTCATCCAGGTCATTTATAAAAACCACAAAGAGTAGAACAGATCCCTGAGGCACACCACTGGTCACTGACCTCCATGCAGAACATGACCCGTCTACAACCACTCTTAGCATTCTGTGGCCAAGCCAGTTCTGGATCCACAAAGCAATGTCCCCTTGGATCCCACACTTCCTTACTTTCTCAATAAGCCTTGCATGGGGTACCTTATCAAATGCCTTACTAAATTCCATATGTGCTACATCTATGGCTCTACCTTCATCAATGTATTTAGCCACATCCTTAAAAAATTCAATCAAGCTCGTAAGGCATGACCTGCCTTTGACAAAACCATGATGAGTATCCCTAATCATATTATACCTCTCCGAATGTTCATAAAACCTGCTTCTCAGGATCTTCTCCATCAACTTAACAACCACTGAAGTAAATCTCACTGCCCTATAATTTCCTGGGCTATCCTTACTTCCTTTCTTGAATAAGGGAACAACATCTGAAACCCTCCAAGCCTCCAGAACCTCCCTCGCTTCCCACAGTAGCCTGAGGTACATCCTGTCCAGTCCTGGTGACTTATCCAACTTGATACTTTCCAAAAACTTCAGGACATCCTCTTTCTTAATATCTACATTCTCAAGCTTTTCAATCCACTACAAGTCATCCATACAATCGCCAAGATCCTTTTCTGTAGTGAACACTGAAGCAAAGTACTCATTAAGTACCTCTTTTATCTCCTCTGGTTCCATTAACAATTTTCCACAGTAACACTTGATTGGTCCTATTCTCTCACGTCTTATCTTCTTGCTCTTCATATATTTGTAGAATGTCTTGGGGTTTTCCTTAATCCTGTCTGCCAAGGCCTTCTCATGGCCCCTTCTGGCTCTCCTAATTTCATTCTTAAACTCCTTCATGCTCGCCTTATAATATTCTAGATTCCTATCATTACCTAATTTTTTGAACCTTTCGCAAGCTCTTGTATTCTTCTTGACTAGATTTACAACAGCCTTTGTATGTCATGGATCTTGTACCCAACTACCCTTTTCACGTCTCATTGAAATGTACCCTACTCAGAACCCCACGCAAATATCTGTTGAATATTTACCATATTTCTTCTGTACGCTGCCCTGAGAACATCTGTTTCCAATTTATGCTTGCAAGTTGCTGCCTGGTAACCTCATATTTCCACTTACTCCAATTAAAGGTTTCCCTAACTTGTCTGTTCATCTTTTCTACACCCCTCATGATATTACTAACTTCTAAGCTGACCTTTGTCCTTCTACCCTGCATCAAAAACAGCCCCAGCCTGTCCAGTGTTTTCTCAGAACTTAAGCCCTTTCATCCCTGCAAAATGCACGCCAGTGTAATCATATTATTATGATAACAACAGGATCAAAGCTGCACACAATATTCCAGATGTAGTCTTATTACTATGGTCTTAACACAATGTTTTAACATTTGTTGTCAATGCCCTGATCGATGAGGCAAACAGCCTATCTGCCTTCTTTACCTATCTGTTCTTCTGTGTCACCACTTTCAGGGATCTTTACACTTTCATCCTTGTTTTCTCTGTTCTAGAAAATGCTCTGTGGTCCTATAATATACTGTGTAAGTGTTGCCTGGGTTTAAGCTTCACAAAATGCATTATTTTGTACTTATCTGAGTTACACTGAAACTACCATTCCTGTGGTCTCTTTCTCAGTTGACCTAGCTGCTGTAGTAATGTTAAGCAACACTCTGAACTGTCTGACAAATCACCAATTTTGGTATCATCCACAAAACTACTTATCATTCCATCTGCATATTTATCCACATTATTAATATACATGACAAACTGGGAATGCAGCACAGTTCCACATGGAACATTACTGGTCATAATCTTCCAGCTGAAAATCAAATTTTCATTGCTACCCTCAGACTCCTTCCATTACGTTTTTTAACTCCAAAACTAATTGAAAGATAAACACAGAACAAGGATAACTTGCATATATATGATCTTTGTTTTGCACATATGACATAAAGGCATAATGACGTATGCCATTCACATACATTTATATATAACCTGTAATGAATTTATATAATAAATAAATAATGTAACAACATAGAATACTCAAGCAATATATCTACAATATTACTCAAATATTACTGAAATATATAAATGCACAACACCTTCTGCCAAAATAATTTTGTATCCAACTGGCCGGGTCACATTGGATCCCCGGTAATATGAACTTTTGGACATTGACAAAAGCTTTGCTAAAGTCCTTGTTGATATTTGTCTGCTGCTCTGCCTTAATCAATTTTCTTGGTCATCTCTTCAAAAAAACAATTAAAATTTTTAAAGGTAAAGCTGTTACGCCATGTTTCAGCATGTCACTGAGTGAATGGTCGTTACCATCTGAGCATAAAAAGGCTGATCACTGGAGGAGTAGAAATTATTGCTTCTTTGAAATTCCATGAAACTGGAGAGCCCAGATTGCCATTACTTTATTCTGATTACAAAGCAGATGAGTATCTCAACCACCTGGAGAATTGCCTCAGTTCTTGAAAAATTTATAACTTGATAAGAGATATAGAACAAATCTCTTAGTTTTGTCCAGAAATAGCTCAGCTCTTTGAAAGTTAATACAGTTGTGACCTTCAGAACCACAAACAAAGTAGTAGAGCTAAAACTTGCTTATTGCATCTCCAGACAGTACAGTCTACTAATACAATTAGGGAATATTAAATTTCTCTCTAAATTTGTCAAAGGACTTGACTGATTCTTTGTTGGCACAAAAAAATGTAAGCAAAAGTATACTTGATGGGGAATCTCACACTTGCTATGGAGACAAACTCAATGAATTTTTTCTGTAACCTTTCAGTTTGTCAGAATCAATTCTACTTCTATTTAATGAAAACAAAAAAGAAAACAATAAACTATGAATCTAAGATACAGAAATTCCTTTACAACTTTTAAAATATCTTTGCACATAAAATCTCTTCACTTACAAAGACTTCAACTAATCTTGATAGGAGAAATATCTAATATATTTAAATTTACTTATACATTTTTTATAAATCTAGCTTCTCATGTTGATGGTCAGAATTTACACACTCAAAAACTTGGTAGGTAGATTGGAAGACAAGCCAAATCAAAACTGACAAATTAGACTTATTAATTCTTGGGTGATAACCTGACAGAAGTAACTTCAGTTTCATTTTTAATCAGAGAAATTAAAATAACCACTACAATTGATTAAGACACAATACCAAGCTCATTGAAATACTTACACTGCTTATTTGCCTGAATCAACTACTCACTGGAACACAAGATATTATTTCAAGGAGTTTGGATGGTGATGGATGTACAATTGAAGAGTAGGAGGAAATAGTATTTTTCCAAAGCTGTCTTCCACTTTCTTATGCAAACCTTGATTCTGTATAGCTAATGCTGCAAGCACACAGTTGTGAGGAGAACATACCAACTCCCCACAGGCAGTGGTGGGAAATGCACACACACCGTTCAGTAAACACTGGCACCGTAAAGTGATTGGGCTAATTGGTTTGTTATTGGGCAAATACATTCCTTTTCCTTTATGATTGGAATGATTCTCACTCTGCAGGAATATTCCTTTTTAGCAGAATTAATTTCTATTTTTACTTGGGGACTGTTGTGCCATATTTCAAAATCACAATGAGGTTTATTATCACTGACATATGTCATGGAATTTCTTGGTTTGTGCCAGGAGTGCAGTGCAAGATATAAAAATTACCATAAGTTACAAAATAAATAAAAAGATCAAAGGATGAATAATCAGGTAGTGTTTATGGACTGTTCAGAAATCTGATGGTGGAGAGGAGCTGTTTTAAAAATATTGGTTTTGAGTTTTTAGGGTTCTGAACTTCCTTGTAACATTAGACATAGTTCAAAGGAGGTACCCACAAATTATTCAGGGAATGGAAGGCTTATTTTATGAGGAGTGTTTAATGGCTCTGGGCCTGTACTTGCTGCAATTTAGAAAAATGATGGGGGTGGTCTCATTGAAGCATATCGGATGTTGAAAGGCCTAGATAGAGTGGATTTGGAGGGGATGTTTCCTGTGGTAGGGGAGTCTAAAAGCAGAGGGCACAGCCTCAGAATAAAAAATACGTTCATTTAAATTCCTTTTTTCTGGACCAGAACTTTGAGGATTGGGAGAGTATTGTAGGGAGGTAGGAAATGGCAAGTTAGGATTGGTCAATGATGTTATTGCTGAATGGATGTTGTCAGATGGAAGTATCACTAAATCCTGATATAGCTTTTTTAATACTTGGGTGAAAATTGAATTAAGGGCAAAAGGTTGTACTTGATTGTTCCATTTTGTTGTGGATAAGAAATGTGCATAATCTGAAGCTACATAGAAAGGATGATAACATAACATCTATGCTTGACAAATGGTCACCTGAAGTAAATGACATGCATACAATACTCCTCAAATGTGTCCTGAAATATCAAAGTAAATTTATCTAAGTACATATATGTCACCATATACAACCCCAAGATTCATTTTCTTGTGGACATATTCAACAAATCTATAGAATAATAACTATAAGAGGAACAATGAAAGGCTGGCAAACTAGGGCATTCGACCAGAGAGCAGAAGGCAACAAACTGTGCAAATTTAAACAGAATAAACAACAATAATTAAAAATAAATAAATAAATAAATAAACAAACAAACAAACAAATAAATAAATAGGCAATTAATGTTGAGAACATGAGATGAAGTGTCATTGAAAGTGAGTCCATTGGTTCTGAGAACATTTCAATGAGGCAAGTGAAATTGAGTGAAATTATCCCCTCTGCTTCAAGAGCCTGATGGTTGAGGGTTAGTAACTGTTCCTGCTCCTGGTGATGTGAGTCCTAAGGCTTTTGTACCTTCTTCCTGATGACAGCAGTAAGAAGTGAGCAAGTCCTGGGTGGTGCAAGTCCCAGATGATGGATGCTGCTTTCCTGCGACAGTGTTCCACGTAGGTGTGCTCAGTGGTAGGGAGGGCTTTACTCGTGATGGACTGGGCTGTAAACATTACTTCTTGTAGGATTATCCATTCAACATCATTGGTGTTTGCATACCAGGCTGTGATGCAGCCAATCAATTGGGTCTCCACCACAGATCTATAGAAGTTTGACAAAGTTTGTCAAATATTGTGTCCAAGCATGAGTGCTGGGCATCACCCCATCAGCAACACTCTGGCCAGGTCTTCAAAAAATCAATACATGCATCTCTAAACATTTAGGCACAAGTGAAGAGCTGTCCTCTTCAAGGAATGACCATAAATAACTAATTAATGCAACTGATTAAAATACATGAATCACTTACATAGGTGACATTCAGCTATTTTAAGTGTCAATCAAATAATTTCATGTGTTAGTTCTGCTCACAATTTACAGCTTTGAAAATTGATAAAAGCATATTCTATATTATTTATTTTACTCATTGCTTCTGCCTGGTGTCTAAATCATGAAGAGGAGACAGCTTTCTGGAATTAACTACCTTTCAAAGACCTAATGATTTCATTAAAGGTTATTCCTCCTGCTCTGCAGCACAACTGCCTTTATTCACCAGGTTCCCACCATGTCTGGTTGTTGAGAGTTGGGGGGTAGTATCATGCAGAATGAAATGAGTAGCCAGTGACTGTTAAGTGGGGGAAGGATGAAGAGGCAGTGAGACGGAATAGTTTTAAGGGAGTGACAAAAAATATGGAAAGGACTTGAGTAGGCATCCAGGAGGACTAATGGAAAATGAGGACTGGGAAAGTGGGATGAGATGTAATGAGTCAGAGCTTTTGACTATGTGAGCAAAGGATTGGAGGTGTGAATGAAAGATGTGATGAGTAAGAATGGAAGGTAACAACATTTGTGTTTATATCTGTCAGTGTGCATAGATTGTGTACATCTGGCAGTGGTTAAATGTGAGTAGATAGTTGTGTGCTTGTACATATATATTCAGTGGCCATTTTATTAGGTACACCAGCACACCTGCTCATTAATGCAAATATCTAATTAGCCAGTCACGTGGCTGCAATTCAATGCCTAACAGTGGAGATGATATAAATATATTTTTGAACAAACATGGTCAAGACATTAAATTGTTGTTCAGACCATACATCAGAATGGGGAAGAAATGTGATCTAATTGACCATGGAATGATAGTTGATGCCAGACACGATGGTTTGAACATCGTAGAAACTGTTGATACCCTGGGATGTTCACGCACAGCAGTCTCTAGAGTTTACAGAGGATGGTGTGAAAAACAAAAGGGAGAATGAGTGAGTAGGCAAAGATGCCTTATTAATGAGAGAGTTCAGAGAAGAATGGTCAGACAGGTTCCAGCTGGCAGGAAGGTCAAAATAACCACACACAACAGTGCAGTAACAGCAGTGATGTGCAGAAAAGCACCTTTGAATGCACAACATGTCAAACCTTGAAGTGGATGGGCTACTTCAGCAGAAGGTCACAAACATACACTTTGTGGCCACTTTATTATATAGAGTAGACATTAAATAAAGTGGCAACTGTGTGTGTGTATATGTGTGTGTGTTTCAGTTCATGCAGGCACATTTGAGTTAAAATAGGTAGAAAACTGAAGAATTCATGGGTTCATAAACATTGAGTACCAGGTGATAATGAGAATAAATAAATAATAAAAAAATAAAAAAAGCAGGATTGGCTGCCTGCATCATAAAGATTGACACATTCAACAGCTTAACATGTATCTGGTTTATGTATATTGAGTTAGGGCCAACTGGTGGTGTAATGGCATCAACACTGGACTTCAAAGAGAGATGGTCTTGAGTTCAAACCCAGCCGGGTCCCAACCTGGGTAGCAGCGGTATTTGTGGGGTAGAAAGGACTGGCAATCTACTTCCGTATCTTGCCATGATAACATATGGTCCATGAGGTCATGAAAAGTCGGAATTGACTAAATGACTGAACAACAATATATTGAGCTAATTGAACAGTATTTTGAGGCAAATTAAATTGCCAATGAGAAAGGAGTACTAATTTTGCTGAGTGCATTGGATTTGAAAGTTTACAGTTTGCATCGAATTTTAACTGCTCCAACTAAACCAGCTGAAATGATCTTTGCTGATATTGTGAAAAAAATTATTTGAAACCAACATCATTGTTGATTGTAGGACAGTTTAGATTTCATAACAGAATAAAAAAAATGATGGGGAGTCTGTTTCAGCATACATGGCTGAATTGAAAAGATTATCTTAGTTTTGTCAGTTCTACAATAAGCTTAATGATACATTGAAAGATAATTCAGTTTGTGAAATCTTACAAGAAAGCATTCAAAAATGCACAGCTTTTATTTAAACAAGCAGTTAAAATAGTTATATGAATGGAAACAGCGAACAAAGTAGAAATTGAGATGCAGTTGCATGAACAAAATTGCAATGGTTAAACAAAAACTGGCCTAGCCAAACAAATTGTGCTACCATTGTGGCAAGGTCTCACATAGATGAAACCAATGCAAGTTTAAAGGCAAATTCTACAGAAAATCTGAAAAAGTAGGACACATGCAAAGAGCATTTTGAACAGACAAAAATAAATGGCCTGCATGGGAAAGAGAAAAAGTTAAGAAGTCAAGTTGCACTAATCTGCATGTTGATGATGAAAAAAATCTGATAATGATGAGGGTGACACAGGCAACACAAACAAAATGCTGGAGGAACGCAGTAGGCCAGGCAGCATCTATAGGAAGAAGTACAATCGACATTTCGGGCCGAGACCCTTCGTCAGGACTGGTCTTGTAAACGACAAGTTTGAGAGTTCAATTCCGACTGGAGTCTCAACATTTAGGGTGGCACAGGCTAGCTTTGAGATTTACGATGTCAAAAGTAATAATAGATAAGCAATATGGCTGACACCAGAAGTGAATGGCAAAATAATTAAAATGGAATTGGACACTGCCTCAGCTTTTTCAGTTATTCCACAAAATTACTTCAAACAGCATTTCAGAGATACTAAATTGAAGCCTGACAGGTATCCAACAAAGAATTTAAACTGGAGAAAAGATAACTCCTGTAGGAATAACATTTGTAACAGTGAAATACAACAACCAGCAGGCCACATAGATCTTGTAGGTAATAAAAAAATAGGTTGGCCATCATTCTGGGAATGGGTAAGGTATTACAACTTGATTGGAGATCCACCCACCATTTACATGCCACATCCCCTACAATGAAGCCAACTGAAAGTGAATAAAGTACAAGATGATGCCACAGCTGTCTCCATGCCACACACTACCACTGTTGCCCAACAAACAAGTACCTCTGTGCATCTGGTTGGAAAGCATATTGGACCAGAGGAATCGTTGAAGTGACAGAAGTAGTGGTCTGACTATGACAATTTTTGTAGGCAACATATCTGAGAAAGCTTCTCATAAGTTAATTGGACAATTACTTGAAAAATGTGGCCTGGTTTTAAGCTGGAAGAGAGTTCAAAGAGCTTCAGGGAAGTTGCAAGCATTCGGCTTTTGTGAGTATAAAGAACTAGAATCTACACTGTGCGCATTAAGGTTATTGTATGAATCAGAATCAGATTTAATGTCAACTGCAAACGTGGTGAAATCTGTTACCTTTGCAGCAACAATACAATGCAATACATAATAAAAGTGGGAGAAAAAAGCTGTGCATTACAGTATGTATATAAGGTATATATTAAATAGTTAAATAAGAGTGCAAAATAATAGAAATAAAAAATAACTTCAAATGGGAGATAAAAAGCTTGTAAAATTAGATGCAAAGGCCAAAGCCCACCTGTTTGATTAAAAGGCCAAAAAGAAAAGAGTCAATGGAGACACGAAAACTGAGGATATGTCAGGTGATGTTGTGGAAGCAGAAACCAAGAGGAAAGATGAGATAATAAAGGGATTAATAAAAGGATTAGTAAGAGAATATTCCAGTGAACTAAATGCACCTTTCTAAGATCAAAATGAACAAACAAAGGAGAAGAAAAGTGTCCAGTGCTGTCAGAACCACATCCTGCAATCTTGGAATCAATTCCTAAAACCCCCAATACCTGAGAATATTTTCACAGCGACAATTCTCACCTGCCAAGCAGATTGATTCTGTTTGTTAGGAAAGACGTTATCCCATAAGAGCCTGAAAGCCTCATCAGTGAATTGGACAATTTAAAAACTGACTGTACTGTGAATGTCTGTAGAGTAGTTGTATTACATAGTATATTGTAGAGATGCATTCTCTATTAAGTTGGAATTTATAGCTAAGCAGGGAGGAGTGTTGTCTATTTAATACTTCAGAAATATTTGAGTTATCTTGCATATAAATTGCTTGATTAAGCATTCATTATAGTTTATATAATTCATTACGGGTTATATGCTGAAATAGGTGAATTGCATATGTCATCACACTACCACATAATAAGTGCATGCCTCAGCAAAAGTTAAAAACAAAGCTAGACTCAAATCTCTCAGCTCCTTGTCAATGACCAGGGAGGACGATAGACCTGCTGTGCAAAGGACAATAATTTTGGGGGCGATTGAAGTTAATTGGTTTGTTTTACACAATGTACAATTGGAGAGAGTTATGTGTAGTCAAAACTAGATATCAGTAAAAGGGCATTGCAAGTTAAAAGCAGTAGAAAGACTGAGCATATCATTTAAGTGAAAAAGTCAGGGTGTCAGGACTGGAACTAAGAGATGAGCCAGTTCTGCCTGGTTTTGCCTGCTGCTCCACAACATCTACATTGAACTGAGACTGTAGCCTGCTCCACTTGCAGTGAAGCCTTTCATAAAACTTCAGTTAGGAATGCTATTTGTTTGTGCTTATTGTTTGCATGATTTTTTTTTCTCTCTCTGCACATTGGGTACTTGATGGTACTTGATTTAAAATGCTTCTTGTGGGTTTCTTTGTTTCTTTGTTTTGTGGCTGCCTGTATGGAGACGAATCTCAAGGTTGTATAATTTATACGTATTTTGATAAAAATCTCAATTTGAACTTTGAAGGACAGTGGTCAGGAAGAAGTGCACATTGACAGCATCATGTACTGTGTGTAGAAGAGAGACAGGTAATTGACAAATAGAAAAAGGCCATGGACAGATCCTGAGCTACTATCAGAGCTGCTGTGGGAGAAACTTTTAGAGGAAATTCTCTGGCTACTAATAATTAGAAAGAAAATGAATGAGGTAAGCAATTAAACTGAAAATAACTTCATGCCATATGCTTTTCACACTTAATAAAGGTAAATAAGGTGATGGAGGATGGTGTAAGTTTGGTGATAGCTGATGAGCTACATATTAAATATCATTCTTTGACAGTGACCTCTCCAGGGCAAAGTTACAGTCAAAATTGGAAGCAGACCCTTCAGTCCAAATGACACACCAATCACGATTCCCATACAAGGAAGTCCCATTTGTTTGTACATGGATCATATCTCTTATAATTTTCTCTATCCATGTAGTTATCATATTCCCTAAAACTTTGTTAGTATACCTACCTTCACTACTTCCTTTGCTAGCTCATTTCAGGTGGAAAAAGTTGCCTTTCGGGCTCCTATTCAGGCCCCTAGTTCGAGTTGCATCTCTCAGAGGTGTTATTGAAATATTGAGATTTCTGGATTGGACTGTAGTTCATATTGGCCACTTTCAGTTCCTTATTTTTTTCATGTTCTCAGCCATTCCCTCTTGTTGCTGATTTGTGGACCGGGGATCTGGGTGATCTGTTAGTTTTTCTGCAGGGGAGGGGAGTTGGGACGTTTGCGTGTTTTTGTTCTTTTTCTGCATTTTATGGCCATCTGCTGAAGACGAACCTCAGAGTTGTATTCTGCATACGTACTTTGATACTAAAATCAATGTTTGAAATCTCTGCCCTCTCACCTTGCATGTAAGCCCTCTAGTTCTTGATCCTCTAATACTTGAGAAAGGATTGTGCACAGTCACCCTAAATATTCCCAGCATTATTTATACACCCTCAATCTCTTAGCTCCATGAATAAGGCCCCAAAATGCTCAACCTCTTTCAAATGCAGTCTCAACAATGTCTGAAGGGGGCAGGGTGGAAGAAGAGGGGAAGAGAGAGGGGAAGGAGTTGGAAGCATCAGAGAGACACTCTGTACTGATCAATAAACCAACTGCATGGAATTGAATGAACTTGCCTGGTGCCTCAGGGCTGGGGGTATCTGTTCCTGCACCACACCCCCCCCACCTGGTACCCCTTCTCTGCCACCTGTCCCACAGCCTCCCACAGTGCTACACCCTTGCCATTCCCAGCATCCTTTGCTCCCACCAGATTTAGAAACTCATTCTCTGCTCCATGTGGACAAGTACATTGCAATGTAAATGTGTTGGGCACCCTAACTATAAATATGTGCCAAAGACTTTTGCATAGTACTCTATTTATTCACATAAACGTACACATACATACACACACAGACACACACACACAGACTGGGATGAGGTTACTAAGATTGCAGATGATGCAAAGTTTGGTGGCATTGTGGATAGTGAGGAAGGCTGGAAAGGATGATCTCATGGCCCAGGTTAATAGCGTGTAAAGAAGGCATATGGCTTGCTTGCCTTTCTAAGTCAAGAAATTGAGTTCAAGAGTCAGGAAGTGAAATTGCAGCTTTATAATACTCTGTTTCAGCTGCACCTGGAATAAAACCATAAGGCATAGGAGAATAATTAGTCCATTTCACCCATCAAGTACTCTGACATTCCATCATGGCTGATGTATTATCCCTCTCATTCTTCGGCCTTCTCCCAATAACCTTTAATACCCTTACTGATCGAGAACCTATCAACCCCGCTTTAAATATACTCAATGACTTGGCCTCCATAGCCCTTTGTGGCAATGAATTCCACAGATTCACTACCCTCTGGCAAAAGAAATTCCTCCTCATCTCTATTCTAAATGAACAGTGTTTGTTGTTGCACAGCTGGAATTTTCTGTTATATAATGTTAATATAAAGAGCGGTGCCATTTTAGCTTGTGTTCAAATTTCTTCCTCAGTGCAACGGTTGGTGTGCGCAGCTGTAAGAAGAAACTACAGGGAACATTGCTTGCAATGATCTCTCTCTCTCTCACTTCCCACGAGACCTGTTCTTTTCAAATGGCTCCCATCTTGCTTTGATGTCACTCTCTTACTCACTACTTTCAAATTATGATTCGGTGCCGATGAGACTTGTTCACATTCTGAATGTTGTGTCATTTCTAGTCACCACATTACAGAAAGACCAGGATGCTGCCTGGATTTGAGGCCATGAGCAAGAATGAGTGGTTAACCAACTAAGATTGCCTTTGTGGAGCAAAGGAGGCTGAGGGGAGACCCTATAGCAGTTTAAATTATGAGTGGCGTCAATAGAGTTGACAGCTGGTACCTTTCTCCCTAAGGGTGAAGTACCTAAAGTTAGAAAGCATGCACTTAAGCAGAGAGGTGGGAGTATTCAAAGGAAATGTCTAGAGGCAAGTAGGCAGAGTGCCAAAGGACAGGTTTCCGTGCAGAACTATTCTATGTCATAATAATGAGAATGCGTATCAGGGTGGAGACCAAGATGAAAGAGATGAGAGGGATTGGCATCAGTTGACAGAGGTGGTGACAGTTATTTTCACCAATGCCACCTGATCTGTCAAGCACAGACCATAAGATTTCAGGAGCAGAATTAGCCTACTTAGCACATCAGGTCTTCTCTGCTATTACATCCATTTTCCATCTCTGCCCCAATCTCCTGCCTTCTCCCTGTATCCTTTAATTCCCTGACTAATCAAGAACACCCTTAAATATGCCGAATGATTTGACCTCCATGGTTGCCTATGGCAATGAAATCCATAGACTCACCTCCCTCTGGCTAAAGAATTGACCAGTTCTGACACAAATTAGAAAGGATGTTTACTTGAAATTTCTGATGTGAAAGTTAAGCCTTAAACACCGAAGCAGGCTTCAAAGGAAGATGAGGTATTATTCCTTGATTTCATTCTCTGCCTCATTAAAACAGTGCAAGAGACCGAAGATCAGAGTTGGAGTGGGATGGAGATTTGCAGTAAAATTGGAAGCAGTGGATCACTGTTTCAGAGTGGAACAATAGTTCCTTTATTATGTGCATGACAGATAAAACCGATGATACATAATACAACTCTGTAAGACTTGCAAGATTCAAGATAAATTCAGAAATCTAGCCCTACATAAAATAAGCGAGTAGATGCAAACTGATTTTTTGATAAATAGTTTGATATATTACCCAATGAATAGAAAAAGTAATTTAGCAAATCTGTGACCTCAGCAAATGCTTTTTACTTATCAAGCATTTATTTTGTTGCTGAAAACTATTATTGTCAATGCTCTGGGCATTAAATACAGAAATAGATTTGAAACAACACGTAAATAGGATTTAACCATCTCTTTATCCTTATGCATAAAAATATATAATTGCTTATGATTCAATGCCATAAAAATAAACTATTTTCATTCTTTAATTCCCAATAATACCTTTCCAGCTGAGGAAAACCTGTATTTCTGCAGCTTTAACTTAATACCCAATGCAAAGAAATACAGTAAACTAACAAATCACATCATGCTTATTCTGCTTAAGGATATAAAATCAGTTTGCACTTTAGAAAAATTCACATTCTGTTCTGAGGGTATGCTAGCTAACTCGGGACACAAGTGAGTGCAGATGTTGGAAACTTGAGAAACACACAAAAGACTGGAGGAAGTCAATATAATAAGGACAATCTTAGGAGCCAGGGTTCCCAACCTTTATTAGGTTATGGACCCCTACCATTAATGAGGGGTACATAGACACCAGGTTGGGAACCCCTACTAGAGAAAAATGGAGTTTCAACATCGACCAGAAACATTTCCCTTTATAGCTGCTGCCTTATCCATGTCAACTAACTCACCTAATTGAGTGTGAGTGTGTGTGTGTGTGTGTGTGTGTGTGTGTGTGTGTGTGTGTGTGTGTGCGCGCACAATAAACTGAAATCAATTATAATGACAATTGCTAACCGCTCTTACACTACTCTTCAACAAGGTTGAGACAATTGTAGCAACTATTCTAATTTCTATAAATAACTTAGAGATTTTATTGTAATTTCAGTGGGTCATGATTTGTGCTAAAAGGATAATGGAAGGAGACTGAATAACATTCATAAGAGAACTGGTTAAATCTTGGGGTCCATAGATGCCCTCAGTTCGTGGCATAAAAGGTTTGGAAAACTGTGGGTTAAATACTTGTACGGAGAAATGTACAAAGAAGAAAAAGGAGACTAACTAGATATCCATTTCAAACAGCTGGCATAGAAATGATGGGCCCAATAGCTTAATTCCTTGCAATTCTATGAATCAACTTGCATTTATTATTCCTGATGGAATTTTTTTCTATCTACAATTGAAGAATAGTAATAACAGAGAAAACTGCAAGCTTTGCCCAAGACTTAGAAAATGTTGAATTAGAATTAGTTTAATATTTTTTAACTAAATGCATTTAGGTTGCAGAATCTTTGAAACAAATCAATTTATCTCATCTTCCGACTGATTTTTTTGAAATGACTGAATATATGCAACAAAAATACAGACAGCTGTGTCAGTCACAGCCAAGTCTTTATTAGATTATGTATAAAGAACCCTTCTCCAGGTTGATAATGTGATATGAAATATCACTTATATCACATTGTTATGCACACATATCTTCATTTAAAATGACAGACAAATAAATCAAAGTTGAAAATAAGAAAACATGCATCTGGCTTAAGTTCTCAGCGAATGTAATTTATTTAAGTTGTTTTGAATTTTAAGCAATAAAATGGAGCTTAAAAATGAGAGTTTAATTAAAAAAAACAAAGCTTGCTAGCACCTATAAACAAACTAGATGAAGGCCCGATTTTATCCAGATAATGTCAATTCATAACTTATTTAATTCAATAAATGCCTTAACTTTTAAAGGTGTTTATAGACTTGCAGCATGTAAATGTATATATTATTTCTTAATTGTTTAAAAGGTATTCATGTCAATTTGGTTCGGTTAGTACTCTCTTCAATCTTGATTAGGAAGCTTTGATCCAATGCTTTACCAAAGACGCTACACTGAGTGCATAATGGTTGTGTGGTTAGTTTGTTGGAGGCTATTTGGAAAAGGAAGAGTTCCATTTCTATCTAAGAAGGTTGCTCAAGTGACACGCACAAAATGCTGGAGGAACTCAGCTGATCAAGCAGCATCTAAGGAGAGGATTAAAAGCTGATGTTTCAGTACGAGGCCCTCCATCAGGATTTTACCCCACAATGAGCTTCAGAGAAAATGTAGTAACAAGAATTTTTAAGAAAACAATTCTGGAATTATTTAGCAGGTCATGAGTCATATGTGAAAAGAGAAAAGTAAATAATATTTCAGGTTGATGAAGTTTTATCAGAATCAAGATAACGTCACTTTTACTATTTACAGCAGGGGTTCCCAACCTGAGGTCCAAGGACCTCTTGGCTAATGGTAGGGGTCCATAACGTCAAAAGGTTGGGGACCCCTGATCTAGAACCTGCTGCTAATAAAGTAACAATGAGGTTTATTTGGACAAATTTAATAATTATACTTCTAAGGAAACCATTGGTGTTGAAGTATTGTTGGAGATTCTGAGGGTGATCGAAGGGCAAGTTTTTTGCTTTTTGTTGCACTAATTCTTAGTTATAATATATTGAAGCACATTAGCTTTTCTTACCTCCATTTTTTACGGCTAAGCTGCAAAAATTGATCAAACCAGAATTCAATAATTCAGGTGTATCTCTATTGTCTCTATTAATTGTTCTGATCCTCAATGCATTTGTCTTCTTTTGCAATCAGTTTACAAGTATTTGGCAAAGAAACAGCATGCTGACTCTGATGTCAGTATTGGCCCTTTGAGCATCAAGTAGTCCTCATTTTATAATGAGGTTTGCATTTCATCTGTATGAAGGACTTGAGCCACAGGCACACCATTGTGCAGAAAAGTTTGTGATTATCAAACTTCTGCAAGGTTAATGTGTGAGTTGCATAAAAAGTAACAGACTGCACACCGTGCCTTGCAAATGGATGTGTCAGCAAAGCATATTCCCCAGTGATACCTGAACTATCTGGCATAGACCCAACATGCATGTTTTCTGGCAAATATAGATGCACGGGCCCAGGTGTACGCTCTGTTTATCTTGATATAGTGTCATGAAATCCTCTATGCTTTATGCTTCATTTGAAACATAGCAGTGACATCATGGTGATCTCTGAGTCTGACACTGGTGGTAGAGGCATGTGCAAAAGATTCTGGAGTGAAGCTTGAACCTATAATTTCCCAAGCAGAGACAACTCTCCTCTTCAGTCTTGGATGGCACAATATTATTAATTTTCTGAAAAAAAATCTCTGAAGATTACACCAAGGGCAAAAATAAAACATATTTCTCAGCCTTAACTGACTTTCAACTCTCAGGTTTTTATTCATTTTCATGCACAGGTAAGATTCAGTTACTGTCGTTATCTTGAGTCACGCATGAGATAGGTAATACAAGGATGTTGTACTTCCATCATGAAAGGAAGATTATATTAAACATTTTATAACCATTATCATTATATACGGTCACTTTAATTCTGGATTTTATTTAACTAACTACAGCTCTGAGCTGCCACATTGGGACATAAAATTGCATCAGTACCAAATAGAAAGTTACAATCTGGAACAAAACAAAACACTGGGTGAAGGTGCTGCTTGACCTGTTGAGTTCTTCAAGTGTTCTATTATTTTTGGGGGGGCGTCACGCGATGACGTAGGATCGAGGCGTTGGGAATCCAGCTCCCTCGTAAAAAGTAATGAAATAGGGTTTAAATGAAGAAGAGTTAACAAATATCTACTAGAAACTATTTATAAGTAACTCAGGAATATCTTTTAATATGGCTCCTAAACTAAAACAAAAGCAGGCTATTACTTCGAAGACTGTGCAAATTGGCGGGGAAGAAGGCCTAACCGTCTCGGCAAAGCCTCGGACTCAAGTTGGATCTCCTCCCAGCGAAGTGCATGGCACTTCTGATGATGCGGGACAGGAAGTTGCAGCAATGTCGGCGGTCTCTAAGAAGAAACGGTATGAAAAATGTATGCACGAAGAAACAAGTATGCATAAACAGATATTAACAAAACTACAAATCCCAACTATGGCTGGAAGTGAAATTGGAAGTGGAATCAGACTCTTTGGGAAATTCAGAGGAAGAAGAAGAAGAAAAGAAGGAGGAGATTAAAGGACACATAAAAGATATCCTGATATATATTATGAATGAATGCAAAGCTATAAGAAGGATGCAGAATACACTCGATAATGTGATGGAAAAACAAAATAAGATGAATAATAAAGTTAAAGAGATGGCAGTAAAAGTGGAAGAAAACACTGAACGAATAGATAAGAAAGAAGACAATAATCTTGCCTGGACAATAGAAAGAAAATGGATGTTGGAAAAAATAGATGCACTTGAAAACTCTGGTAGACGAAATAATATCAAAATTGGTGGTCTTATGGAAGGTACAGAGGGAGAAAATCCAATAAAATTCTTTCAAGAATGGATTCTGAAAATTTTGGAAATGAAAGAAGGAAGCCAAGTAATTGAAATTGAAAGAACACAGGGAGCTTTAAGACCAAGACCTCAACAAGATCACAATCCAAGATCAATTTTGATAAAATGCTTAAGGTACCAAGATAAAGAAATGATCTTGAAGGCAGCTACTCAAGGTGCTAAAAAGAGAAATGGGCCATTGATAATAGAAGGGAAAAGAGTTTTTTTTTATCCAGACATAAGTTACGATCTTCTGAAGAGGCAGAAGGAATTTAATCCAGTGAAAAAATCTTTATGGGAAAAGGGCTATAAATTTTTATTGAGCTACCCAGCAAAATTGATAATTTTCCTGGATAACGAAGAAAGAAGATTTTTCGTTGACTACCGGAAAGCGGAGAAATTTGTACAAGAACTACCTGATGTCCATGAAGAGGAGTAAAGAATTATAATAATGAAATGGACTAATGATGAAAACTGAAACAAGGTTGGACTTGATGGACAGTTATATAAAAAAATAGTTGAGTATTAATTGGGAGTAGAGATTAATTATTTTCTTTTTTTTTCTTCACTAATATATGTTCTTTTTATTTTGTGGGGGAGCTGGAGGAGCTCCTGATCGATGGCTGCAAGTTTCATGTGTACAATCATGGTGATTGCAATGACCCATAAAATGGGGGGGGGGTAATGTTGTGTTCTTTTTATTCGCAACATTAGTGGGGGGGGGGGGGTACTTCATTTTTTTTCTTATATACTAATTATCTTTCTTCTATTTTTCTTCTTTTTTGCCTGGATGGGGAGAAACTCATAGCAACATGGAGAATTTTAAAGAGTTCCCAAGGTATTATGAATGATTAATTTACTTAATTTTTTAAGTTTTAATGTTAATGGAATTAATGGACCTTGAAAAGAAAAAGAGTTTTAACATATATTAAGAAAATGAAAGGGGATATAGCTTTTTTACAAGAAACACATTTAACAGAAACAGAACATAAGAAATTAAAGAGGGATTAAGTTGGAAATGTCATTGCAGATTCATTTAATTCAAAATCGAGAGGAGTTTGGTTCATAAATCTTTACCAATTAAAATACAAAATGTAATAATTGATTTTGTGGGGAGATCTGTGATTATACATTGTCAAATTTTTTCAGAATTATGGACTTTTATGAACATTTATGCACCAAATGAAAATGATGCAAAATTCATACAAGAAGTTTTTTTGAACTTGGCTGATGCACATGATAAAATATTAATAGGTGGAGATTTTAATTTTTGTTTAAATCCAGTTTTGGATAAGTCAACTAAAGTTGCTACAAAACCAAAAGTAATAAAACTAACTTTATCATTAATGAAAGATTTAAACCTGATTGATATAAGGAGAAAAATTAATCCAAGAGAAAGAGATTATTCATTTTATTCAATTAGACATAAAACTTACTCAAGGATTGATTTTTTTTATTATCAAAAAATATTCAAGATAGAGTGAAAAGTGTGGAATATAAAGCAAGAATACTGTCATTCCCCCTTGATAATGACAATGATAATGATGGATAAGGAGGAATCGATTTATAGATGGAGATTTGATTCAATTTTATTAAAACATCAAGATTTTTGTGATTTTATGAAAAAACAGATTCAGGTTTTTTTTGGATACAAATTTACATTCAGTTGAGGATAAAATTGTATTATGGGAAGCGATGAAAGCATATTTAAGGAGTCGGATTATAAGTTATACATCTAAAATTAAGAAGGAATACATGGCAGAAATAGATCAATTGGAAAAAGATATCATAAAGTTAGAAAAAGAATCTCAAAGATATATGACAGAAGAAAAACGAAGACAACGTTAATAAAAAACTACAATATAATACACTCCAGACATATCGTAGAGAAAAAGTAATTATGAGAACTAAACAGAAATATTACGAATTAGGTGAAAGATCACATAAAATTCTTGCTTGGCAATTGAAAACAGAACAGGCTTCTAAAACAATAAATGCAATTAGAACAAGTGTAAATAAGGTTACTTATAAACCTTTAGAAATTAATGAAACTTTTAAAAAAATTTATACTAAACTATATCAAACAGAATCACAAAATAAGATTGCTGAGATAGATAAATTTTTATCACAAATAACTCTTCCAAAATTAAATTTGGAAGAACAGAAAGGATTAGATATGCCCTTTACATTAAAATAGGTTGAAGAAGCTTTAGGATCACTTCAGGAGAAGATGGTTTTCCTCCTGAATTTTATAAAAAGATTTAAAGCTTTATTAATTCCTCCTTTTATGGAATTAATATACCAAGTGGTAAGAATGCATAAACTCCCACAATCTTTTTTAACAGCAATCATAACTGTATTGCCAAAAAAAAGAGATCCTTTAAAACCAACATCATATAGGCCTATTTTTTTGTTGTATACAGATTAGAAAATAATAGCAAAAATTTTATCTGATAGAATATCTAAATATTTACCAAAATTAATACATATGGATCAAACAGGTTTTATTACAAACAGACAATCAATGGATAATATAATCCGGTTATTTAGTATAATTCATTTGGCACAAAAAAGAGAGGAAATGAGTGTGGCAGTTGTTTTGGATGCAGAAAAAGCATTTGATAGATTGGAATGGGATTTTTCGTTTAAGGTATTGGAAAAATATGAGTTAGGAACATCTTTTATACTGGATAAAACCTTAAATACTAATCCTCAAGCTAAAGTACTTACAAATGGTCAGATTTCAACACCATTTTGTTTAACCAAGTCAACTAGACAAGCCTGCCCATTATCACCTGCTTTATTTGTATTGGCAATAGAACCATTAGCTGAATTAATTAGAACAGATTCAGACATTGGGGGCTTTAGAGCTAATCAAGAAGAATATAAGATTAATTTATTTGCTGATGATGTTTTGATTTATTTAACAAACCCAATGCAATCTTTGCAAAGGTTATCTTTTAGATTGCAAGAATATGGGAAAGTATCAGGGTATAAAGTAAATTGGGATAAAAGTGAAATTTTACCCCTTACCAAAGGAAATTATAATCAATGTTGATTAGTAACTCAATTTTGATGGTCAATAAATGGGATAAAATATATAGGTATTAACGTTGATAATGATGTAAAAATTTATATAAACAAAATTATTTGCCATTATTAAAAAAAAGAGGATCTTGATAAATGGATGATGTTACCAATAACATTAATAGGTAGAGTTAATGCTGTAAAAATGAATATATTTCCTAGATTGCAATATTTATTCCAAACTTTACCAATACAATTACCTCAGAAGTTTTTTCAAGAACTGAATAAATATGTAAGGAAATTTCTTTGGAAAGGAAAGATGTCAAGAAAATCATTGGAAAATTTGACATGTAAATTTGATTTAGGAGGGTTACAACTTCCAAATTTTAAGAATTATTATAAAGCAAATCAACTTAGATTTATTGCATCTTTTTTTGATGAAGAAAAACTGGAATGGATTAGAATAGAATTAGATAAGATAGGAGAAAACGTACCAGAAGATTTTATATATAAATGGGAATCCAAATGGATACGGGAAAAAGAAGAATCTCCTATATTAAGAAACTTGATCGATTTATGGAATAAGGTAAATATGGACAACAAGATAAAGAAATCTTTATTAGTAAAAAGAACTTTAATTCAAAGTAGGCTTATTCCTTTTACAATGGATAATAAACTTTTACATAATTGGTTCCAAAAGAGGATTAAATATATAGGTGATTGTTTTGAAGGAGGTATATTGATGTCGTTTGATCAATTAAAAAATAAATATAAAATATCAAATAACAATCTTTTCTGTTATTTTCAATTAAAGGCTTATTGATGAGAAAAGCTGGGACAAACAATGTTGATGCCAAAACCTAGTAAAATAGAAATATTAATTCAGGAAGGAAAAATTAAAAAAAATACATCTTGTATGTATAATTTGATTCAAAAACAGACAATTAAATCAGGAATTCATAAATCAAGACAAAAATGGGAATCTGATTTGAATGTTAAAATTGATGGAAAAAACTGGTCAAGATTATGTTCTGATAGTATGAGAAATACAATAAGTGTTCAACTTAGATTAATACAATATAATTTTTACATCAATTATATATAACACCACAGAAAATAAATAGATTAAATTCAAATATGTCTGACCAATGTTTTCGATGTAATCAAGAAATTGGTACTTTTTTTACATTCTACTTCGTCTTGTTTTAAAATTCAACCATTTTGGATAAATCTAAGACTTTTATTGGAACAAATTACTGGACTACAACTCCCACATAGTCCAGTATTATTTTTATCTATGGCTCTATGGTCTGATGAAACCAAAATTGAACTTTCAAACCATCTGACTAAATGCTACGTTTGGCGTAAGCCATCAGAAACACACCATCCTAACCATGAAGCATCATGCTGTGGGGTGCTTTACTGCTGCAGGTCCTGGAAGGCTTGTGAATGGAGAGGGTAAAGTGAATACAGCAAAATAGTTAATGTCCTGCAGTGGCCAAGTCACAATCCAGCCATCAATCCAACTGAGAATTTGTGGTTGAACTTGAAAGGGGCCATTCACTCATGGTCCCCATACAATCTGACAGAGCTTGAGCAGTTTTGTAAAGAAGAATGGGGAAAAATTGCAGTGTCCAGATGTGCAAAGCTGATGGAGACCTATCCACACAGAATCAAGACTGTAATTGCTGCCTAAGGTACATCTACAGAATACTGACTTGAAGGGGATGTGTAATTATGCAATCAGTTATTTTGTATTTAATAATTGTAATACGTTTTAACCAATTTTTTAGAAGTTTGTTTTCACCTTGACACAAAAGAGTCTTTTCTGTTGATCAGTGTCAAGAAAGCCAAATGAAATCCATTGTGATTCATTGTTGTTAACTAATAAAACATTAAAAACTTCTGGGGAGGTGAATACTTTTTATAGGGACTGTATATTATAATTATGCCAACTAACAACTTTAACATAGCATGATGAGATCAACATACAAGTCAAAAGGGATATAAGGTGAAAATATATTGGGTGGGTCTAAATATTTTAAGCGTTTTTACCATTGGCACTAGTTTGAATTGAATGAAAGTATGATTATTGTAATTTTTGTGGTTGAAGGTTCAGATTCCTAAAAGACTGACTTTCCTTTCCTTTTCTGGACCAAATTAGAAAACAATATAATTCAGACAAAGTCATTCTCACAGGGCTGTTTAAGACCTCTGCAGAGTAGACTACAGCACTTTTGACTAAAAGTATTGGCAATTGTTCAAACTGCACAGCTCTGCTTCACACTGGCAAACATGATCCCACCTATTTGTCAAAATGATTAATTTCATGCCCTATACCCTGGTGCAGGGATCAGAGTACTGCACAGATTTTGTTTTCTCTTCATTTTTACTGCAATTGCACCACAATTCCAGTTTGAAGCTAGAATAATTTACATTATATTCTGAATGTCATGAACATGGCGTGAACAATATGTCCTTTGTGACACAGTCAGATTTTGCCCATTGCAAATGCACACATTTTTTCTTTCTGCCACCTCTTTAGTCTGTTGTAGGCTCTATTCTCATTAGAACGTCGCTGTACACAAGATGCATGATTCAAGACAATAAACATAGGAGCAGAACCAAGCTTTTTTGCCCATTGCTTTGCCATTCATTCATGGCTGATTTATTTTTCTCGCTCAGCCCCATTCTTCTGCCTTCTGCCCTTAGCCTTTGACACCCTGACGAATCAAGAACTTCTGCTTTGAATATATCCAATGACTTGACCTCCACAACAGTCTGTGGCATTGAATTCCACAGATATATCACCCTCTGTTTAAAGAAATTGCTTATCTCTGTTCTCAAGAGATGTCCTTGTATTCTGTGATTGTGCCTTCTGTTTAAAGACTTTCCCACTATCAGAAACATCTTCTCTACGACCACTCTATCTAGGCTTTTTAATAATTGGTAGGTTTTAATGAGATTACCTTCATTCTCTAAACTCCAGTGGGTACAGATCAAGAGTCATTAAATGCTCCTTATCCATTAATCCTTTTATTCCCAGGTCATTCTCGTAAACCTCTTCTGAACCCTCTGTAATGCCAGAACATGCTTTCTTGGATATGCTCACAATGCTATACATACGGTCTGACCAAAGCCTACAAAGCCTCAGCATTACATCCTCACTCTTATATTCCAGTCCTCTTGAATATTTTCCATTTTACTACAGAGGCAACACCTCAAGAGTATTTAATATTATTGCTATATATTTAAAATTTTTGCTTTGCAAACAGGACATGGTGTAATCTCTTCAGTTTGGACATAATTAACAATTTAGTAATATACTCAACATCATCTGAAGGTGCTTTTTGATTGATGCTTCAGTTGAAATCACTTGGATGTTACAAAGCACAAAATCCTAAATTAATTAAGTCAACTGGGTAAAATTTTAAATACTACATTAAAAAGTGATATATTTAAGAAGGCAGTTTTCATAATACTGCTAAAGTTAAATTTACGAGCGAGAAAAATGTTTAATCAGTGCCAACTATGATGAACGTAGTTTTAATAAATTAAAACAATACTTTCATACAACCTTTATTCAATTCATCGGTGTGCAATTCTATATTAATGAAAAACTTTTGAAAGGTTCCTACTTATATTGCACAACTAACAAAAATTTAATATTAAGAATATCAACAAAGGTCTGCAATGTGAGAAAATTAGTTGCGACATGACCCACATTGTGGAATTTCAAACTAAGATCAATCTCTGTCTATTTTGGATGAGTGGCTCTGAAAAATAAATCCACACAATTCCATTGTGTATAACTGTAATATAAAACCCTCAAAAGCATTTTATTACATTATACTTATTCTTATAAAGTGTTCTTTCTAATATGGTCCCCCTATCATCGGAAAAAAATCATAGAACCAGACATGGTGAACTCGTAACCTAACTTTTGAACAACAGATCTGGAGGCAGGAGCTTGAATCCTAAAATGAAATCTGGTAAATTTAAATCTAATTAAATATCATCTGGATATAAAGTAAGGCTTAATAATGAAACCATGAAACTACCGTGATAAAAAAGCATATCTTGTTCAACAATGTCCTTCAGGGAAGAAAATCTACTAAACGATCTCTCCTGTGTGTGACACCAAAACTCCAACATTTCACGGGCAATTAGGTTTAGATGATAACAAACACACTTTAAACATTTATAGGGCAGGAGGCCAAGTAGTTCATTAACCATGTGCAACTATCTCTACAAATTCAATTAATACAATGTACTGGTAGGCATTCAGCTTCCAGAACTTGACTAATGGCATTAACCAGTTACTCTTATCTAAGATCAAATTGCCCCAACCCCTCCCCTAACAAGTGCTAATACTGTGTGTGACAGAAAAGACCTGTGCTTGTGCGTTGAAGAAAGTGAAAGCATTTCATTTTGAAAACATTGTTGATCACTTCCAAAACAAGTCTAGGAGCAAATCTTTCACGAACATACAGCATAAATATTTGGCCCTCCAGAAGTACATTATCTGTAAAATTATACAGCAGACTGTAGTTGTGTGTTCTGCCAGGCCACATTTCTCAGGTACAAGAAATGGTGACAGACACCACAGGCATTCTGGTGAAAGGCACTTGGAAGAAAGAACGAACAGATGCAAAACTATATTGTTTCCCCACTGATTTTAATATAAACCCCAGGAACTGTGTTGTATTAAAAACTGTTTTAAAGGCTATTCCTGGGAGATTCTTTTTTTTCTTTCCAAATCAGCTCTTTAATTAGGTTAATATATTTTTGAAGCTAGTGAAGTTTCAAATAAAAGTTGCCACTTTTATTCCTACTATTGAAAGTATTTACATATTTTTAATTGAGATACAGCATGGAATAGGTTCTTCTGCCCCTCAAGCTGCATCACCTAACAATCGTCTAGCCTGATCACAGGACAATTTACAATGACTAATTAACTTACCAACTGGTCCGTCATTGGACTGCGGCTCAAAACTGAAGCACCCGGAGGAACCCCACACGAACACAGAAGGAACGTCCAAACTCCTTAAAGGCAGCAGCTGGAATTGAATGTGGGTTCCCTATACTGTAAACCACAACTGCTAACCACCACAATATCATGCCACCCCACCCACAATCCCCGGCTGAGTAATGAAATTAAATGAAATTCACATTAGCTTAGCACAGGAGAAAAAAAAAACACTTTTAATTTAGATGGGTGAGTTTAATTTTTAGGTGTGCCTGCAATTGCCAAAGCACAAGTTTTATCTGCAGTTCTTATGATAAACGTGCAGTGAGTACTTACACCCTGTGGCACCAAGACCCCCACAGTTTAATTCTTCACTTCTGAGTGTTAACTGGTCTCAATACAGTTGTAGTGAGAGAACACTGTCAGCCAATCATACTATCCTGCCATAATAACCCACTCTCAGTAACTTCCCTACCCACCTATACATACATACACACACACACACACACACACACACACACACACACACACACACACACACACACACACACACACACACACACACACTTCAGGGGAAGAAATAAAATGCCCCAGGTATCTGATAATCTGATCGCTACTGGTAAAAACAATTTTTTTGATGCATGCCACAAAATTGGTTGGAAAACGACAGCAAAAATAGTGAGGTCATGTTCATGGGTCCAACTGCCGCAGGGAGAGATTGATGATGTCCTTGAATATGTCTGCCGTTGGTTGACAAAAGGTTTTCAGTGTCCTACCATCTCCACCCATTGGGGCCTGATGCTTTGCGAATGTTTGCCCTCTTTAAAGCTGTTCTGATAGCAGCCTCTGAGACAAAGATCACAGGGTTGCCAGATGCTGCAGGGATTTGTGTATTTGTAGTTTGATTATAAGAGGCATTGAGCTCTTCTGAAATGAAGCAATGCAGCCATTTATGGTGCTAGGACTTGCCTTGTATGATTATAAATAGCCCAAAAGTTTCATACATAATTTGAGAAAGGAATAAGAACCTGGTAAGAAGAAGATTGTAGGGATTGCCAAGAACAAAAAGGAAAGCGGGTGAGGAAACAGCATGGAAATAGAGGCAAACACAGGTCCTGTTGGGAGATGCAAACAGAGATCACAGCGTCCATGTTATTGAAGTGCTGGAAGACGTACAGGAAGGAGATAAGGAACTTAGTAATATGAATTCATGAAAATAAATTTAACGAAATAAATGTGTTGGTCATAGATTTTAGGAAGTCCGCAACTCCCTTGAATTAACGGTGATGAAGTTGAGAGCTTTGATGCGATCATTTCTCAGAAGCTGGTGCGTAAAGTCCTTGTTGGCTCCCAGCACTTTGCTCTCTAACTGGATCTTGGACTTCTTGACAGAAAGATTACAGTCAGGTCATGTTTGCAGACACAACTCTAGTTCCAGCATGCTGAAGACCAGCAGCCCCCAGGACTCTGTAATCAGCCCACTGCTGTTCACATTGTTGATGCATGACTGCACTGCTAGATCCATTACAAACCAAATCATCTGGTGACACAACAGTAGCTGGTGTCATCAACAGTGATGAGACGGTGTACAGAGAGGTGGCTGAGCAGCTGGAAGAATGGTGTGAGGACAACAACTTGAGTCTCAACATGGACAGGACTAAAACAAATGATTGTGGGCTTTAGGAAACTGTAACCTGACCACTGCTCAACACCTGTGTGGAGAGGTTATCAGCACCAACGTTCTAACACCTGTGTGGAGAGAGTTATCAGCACCAACGTTCTAACACCTGTGTGGAGAGAGTTATCAGCACCAACGTTCTAACACCTGTGTGGAGAGAGTTATCAGCACCAACGTTCTAACACCTGTGTGGAGAGAGTTATCAGCACCAACATTCTAACACCTGTGTGGAGAGAGTTATCAGCACCAACGTTCTAACACCTGTGTGGAGAGAGTTATCAGCACCAACATTCTAACACCTGTGTGGAGAGAGTTATCAGCACCAACATTCTAACACCTGTGTGGAGAGAGTTATCAGCACCAACGTTCTAACACCTGTGTGGAGAGAGTTATCAGCACCAACGTTCTGGGAGTGCGCAGAATGGACAATCTCACCTAATCCCCTCAATGATACCTACTTAGAGAAGTAAGCACGGCAACATCTCACTTCCTGAGGAGATTAAGGTGAGCAAGGTTTCCCCCCACCACCCTTCCCATTCCAACTGATTTTTACAGGAGCACCGTTGAAAGTGTCCTGGCCTTATGCATCACCATCTGGTCTGGGAATTGGAAGACACTTGACTGCAAAGGATTGCCAGATCTGCTGAGAGGATTACTGGAGTCTTTCTTTCACCCATCAGAGGTATTTATTAGGAACATTGCATATGCAGGGCCTTAGCATTGTCACTGATCTCTCCCATTGATCCAACAGTCTCTGACCCTTTACCATCAGATGTGAGTTACATAAGCATTAGGACAAGGATTGCTAGGATGGAAATCAGCTTCTTCCCCCAGCACATAAGACTACTGAACTCCCTGCCACCACCCAGTTTTGGGGTAATATCATTTTATGTGCTGGGTTTATGAATTGTATGTACTGTGCTTTGCACCTTGGTCAGGAGGAACATTTTTTCGTTTGGCGGTATACATCTATACATTTCAATGTCAATACACTGAACTTAGACTTGAAACTGATCAAACTCCCAGGACTGAACATCACCAATAAGCTGTCCAATAGACCACATAGATGCCACAGCCGAGGAAGCTCACCAATGCCACCATCTCCTAAAAAAGCTAAAGAAATTTGGCATATCCCTTTTGACACTTTTTACTAGTTTTTGCCAATGCACCATAGAGTATCTTTCTAGATTCATAACAGCTTGGTAAGGCTACTGCATGTGCCTACAAGAAACTGCAAGGAGTTGTGGACACAGGTTAGCACATTATGGAAACCAGCATCTCCTCCATGGACTCTGTCTGTACTTCTCAATATTTCAGTAAATCAGCTAACACAATCAAAGACCTCATCCACCCTAGACATTCATTCTTCTTCCCTGTCCCATCATGCAGAAGGCTACAAAATCCTGATAGCACATCAAAGACAGCTCCTGCTCCACCGTTATAAGACTATAGTACAATTAAACATTCAATCTACCTCATTTTGATCTTACACCTTATAGATTATGTGCACGTTACTTTCTCTGTAACTGTTACACTTTATTTAGTATTCTAAGTGATCATTTTACTTTGTTTATCTCATTGCACAGATCTGTATAGACACGATGCAAGACAAGCTTTTCACTGTATTTCCGTAAATGCAACAATAATAATTTATCTGCCTCTATCATGACTCCTTACCTACCAAACCTGTGTAAACACTTCCTCTTTATCCATCCAATCCTCAACAATATGAAAACTTAAATCAATACTTCAGCTTCCTAAATTCTGGAGAATATAGTCAAGTTTGAACAACATATCCACATCCCAGTAAACTTATCTTCCAAGATACTGAAAAATAGTCATTATTTCAAGTTTACTGCAAGGATGCTTCATAAAACAGATTTAATATTACTTTGTCATGCAACATCACCCTGTGGTTTTCTTCCACAGAGACAGATAGGGATTTAAATGTTTTACCCTAAAATATGACACAACAGAGAGGGTGATTTGTCACATGATATGATTCCGAAAATGATACCAACCAATACCAAATGATACACTGGTAATTTAATCCTGCAAATAGGAGTACTCTAAGGTAAAATTATCCTTCCTGATATCAGAACTCAGAACTACTCTCAGCTGTCCAACTGTAGTGTAAATAATGCCGTGTTTCATGGTGAAACTGCCCTTAGAATGTAATCAATATTTTCAGGCTTGTGTTTGCAATATCATGATTGAAACACCTAAGTATCTTTGGATTTCATTAGTCCTGGATTTGCATTTGTTTGAAAATGCTCTATTCTTTCTTTTTTTAAAGTTCAAATTGGACATCCTTGCTTTGAACTACAAGCAGTCTATTTGCCAATATACTGCCCACTTCTTTGAACTAATCCTACCTATTTATAATTTTAATCATTTCATCCATACTGCACGCAATACCACCTTTCTTCTTATTGCCATTTCATTTTGAGGTGCAAGGGAATCTGCAGATGCCGGATATCTTGAGCAACACACACAAAATGCTGGAGAAATTCAACAGGTCAGGCAAATGAATAGTTATAATCAGGACACAATACGCTGACTGTTCATTCTACTCCAAAGGTACTGCCTGACATGCTGAGTTTCTCCAGCATTTGACCTGTGTTGCATTTAGATTTGAGGCTTTGCTTCAGAGTAAAAATGAAAATATAAAACATTCAAATGTTTTAAAACACAAGAAAATCTGTAGATGCTGGAAATCGAAAGCAACACACACAAGATGCTGAAAGAACTCAGCAGGCCAGACAGCATCTTTGGAAATGAATGAACAGTCTACATTTTGGGCTGCGATCTTTTATCTAAACTGGGAAAAAGAGATGAGCAGTCAGAGTAAGAAGGTCGGAGGAGTGGCGAGTAAGTAGAGCGTGGTTGTTAATGTGAACCGTGAGATGGGAGGGGTTGAAGTAAAGAGCTGGGAAGTTGACTGGTGAAAGAGATACAGGGCTGGAAGAGGGGGGATCTAACATGAGAAGGTAGAAGACCATGGAAGAAAGGAAAGGAGGAGGAGTAGCAGTCTGAGATGATGGTCAAGTAAGGAAGATGGAGGGAAACAGGAATGGGGCATAATGAAGTTTGGGGAGGATCACCTTCAAGGTGCCTATTGCGCAGCCTCTAATTCCAACTCCAGCCTGGACCTTGACCGACAGCACATCAAGGATGGGTGTCTGGTGCTGCTGTTTGAACTCCACTCTTCCCTTCCCCCACTGCCACTTTGCAATCCCATCTTTCTTAGCTTTTGGATCCTCCCATCCCACTTTCCCTCAACAGCCCAACCCTCCCCTCTCCTCAAACACTACCAACCTTATTCCCCCTTTTTGTTCCAACTCTCATCCCTGCTGTGTCTTCACTATTCCTTCTGACCTTACCCTCTCTAAGACAGAATGTTCTCTCTTCAGAAAGGGCATCACCTTTGTCCCCCTGCACCCACACCTCAGTGTGTTCCATGCCCGCCATGACACTCAGCTTTTCTTCCACCGCTTCCGACTCAAGCCTACTTCTTTGGCAAGGACTCACCAGCCCACTCCAAGGACCCTTCTCCAATCTTCAACCCACCTCCCCTTCTTGGATACCCTGCTCTGGAATTTTTTTTATCGCCAACTGCCTATGGGACATCAATCGTCTTGACTTTACTACTCCTCTCACCTATTCTAATCTCACTCCTTCCAAAAATTCTACTCTTCCCTCCCTCCGCATAGTCTCATTTTCACTATGGACGTCCAGTTCCAATAAACTGCTATTCCCCATCAGGCAGGCCTTGAAGTTCTCTGCTTCTTTCTGGACAACAGATCCAACCAGTTCCCCTTCACCACCACTCTCCTCCATCTGACAGAACTGGTCTTCACCCTCAAAACTTACTTCTTTGGTTCCTTCCTCTTCCTTTAAACTTTTCCTTCCCACCTACATGACTCTCTTGTCCATTCGTCCCTCCCCACTGATCTTCCTCCTGGCCCTTACCCTTGTAAGTGGAATGAGTGCCACACCTGGCCCGACACCCCCTCACTACCATTCAAGGCTCCAAGCAGTTGCTCCTGGTGAAGTGACACTTCACCTGTGAGTCTTTTGGGGTCATTTAATGTATCCAGTGCTCCCGGTGTGCCCTATACTGGTGAGACCCAATGTAGATTGGGAGACTGCTTCTCCGATCTCCCAGTAGCCACACATTTCAATTCTATTTTTCATTCCAACAGTCCAAGGCCTCCTCTACTGTCATAATGAGGCCACAGTCAGACTGGAAGAGGAACACATTATATTATGTCTGGGTAGCTTCCAACCTGATGGCATGAACATCAATTTCTTGATTTTCCGGTATTTGCCCCTCTCCTCTCCTTCACCATTCCTGCTTCCCTCTCTCATATTATCTCCTTACTTTCCCATTACCTCCCTCTGGAGCTCCTTGTTCCCTCCTTTCTTCCGTGGTATTCTACCCTCTCCTATCAGATCCCCTTCTTCTCCAGCCCTTTGATTTCATCAATCAACTTCCCAGCTCTTTTGCCTGGCCTGCTGAGTTCCTCCAGCATTTTGTAAGTGTGCTGCATTCAAATTTCCTATACCATTTGGTAGATTATGTATAAAACAAAGATTTGTTTGTCTGCCTGTGAGCAAACAAATCTCAAGGTTCTATAATTTATATATTCTTTGATAATAAATATAACTTGAATCTCTGAAATATACTCTCTGAAAAATTGCTCTTTGTTCCAGTTTACATGTGGTAAATAGTGTATTACAGTATTGGATAAATAATTTGATTGGGACAATTTTATGCACCAGTTAGGAACTTGAAGTCTTAAGAGTACTGTTTTGGCAGAAACATTAGATTTACAATAGAAACTTTAACTTTTAGGCATATGTTCTAATTGTGAGATCCAAAATTGAAACCACACATCTACATTCTGTCATGAAGATTTTTTTTCTCTCTTTGCTGTGGCATTGCTTTTGGTTAATCCCAACCCATCATATATTACACAAACACAACATCATAAGTTTCCAATGTCTAGTTTCAAAAAAAAAAACACCAACTGAAATATACAGAACATATTTAACTAAGTAATCTATTAAATTTCCACTTCTATGTTGTATGCTGGGGTAAAGAAGTCTGTTCATGGACTCATGTGCCAGGTTTTCATGAGTTATAGTCTTGTTTATTTTTTTTGGATGTGATACTTTGCCAATATAAATCCATCTCTCCTCAATTCTGAGAAAATTGATGTTTACTTAATAGCTAAGTTTTGAGTTGGTACTTTTAATCCCTTGTAGCTCTAAAAAAATATTTGACAATGTTTTATCAACCTTAAGCTAATATTTGCTTACATACATAAAATATCATGATACCAGTATGGTTGCGCGGGGAATCACGTCTTGCAAACTTCATGGACTTTTTGAAGAGATGATGAAAGTGGTTGTTGAATAGATGGACCAGTGATGACATCACCATTTGATAAAATCTTACATGCTGGACTAATGCAGAAGATTATGATACTTTGGATCCTTAGTGATGTGGCAGACTTGATTCAGAATTGCCATGCCAATTGAAGACGGGTTAGTGGTGAAAAGGATTTTTTTCAGCTGTAGGTCCATGGCCAGGGTGTTCCACAGGATCAGTCGACACAATTTCATGAATTGTCCATTTCATGAATTGTACATGAATCAGTTGATTCATGTACAGTAAAGGCGGGTCTTAAAGGATATATCAGTACAGGTATGGGTGGAGAAATGGTATATGCAGTTTGATCTGGGCAAGTGTGAGGTGTTAAGAGATCAAACATAGCAGGAAGGTATACAGTTAATGCCAGGACCATAATAGCTTGGATCTTGGAGTTCCCTGAAAGCTGCCATGCTATTAGATCAGGTGGTAAAGTTTGCATATAGCATGTTTGCCTTCCTCAATAGGGGCACTGAGTTTAAGAGGAAGTCATGTTGCAGCTATGTAAAACTTCTGACAGACTGCACTTGAAGTACTGTGTGCTAGTCATTTCACCCTACTACAGCACGAATGTGGAGGCGTTGCAAAGGATAGAGGCGAGGTTTAACAGAATGCTGCCTGGGTTAGAGAGTGAGCTGTGAGGATAGGTTGAACAAACTTGGGTTGTTTTCTCTAGAGCTAGGATGCTGAAGGGATACCTGATAAAAGTTATTATGAGAAATTATTGTGAGAAAATAAATCATTATGAGAAACTTTAATGGGATACACATCCAGAATCTTTAACTCTAGGGTAAAGCTGTCTAATACTGAAGGAGAGACAGAGTGAGTTAGTGTGTGTGTGTGTGTGTGTGTGTGTGTGTGTGTGTGTGTGTGTGTGTGTTTTGGGGGAGTGGCTGGAGGTGTGTAGTGCTTAATATATATATTTCAACATACATTAATTCATTAAAGGTCATCATACTACCACATGATACTTGCACCCTTCCTTAAAGTAAACTCGAAGTGAGACCTGCATTCCCAGACTCCCGTTTAATGTTTTAGAGTTAAAAAACATAACCAAAGGAATAGCGGGAAGTGGATCGTGTTCAGGCAGAAGAGATTAAGTTTAATTTGGCATCCTGTTCAGCTCAGACATTATGGACTGAAAAGCCTGTTCCCATTCTGCTTTGTTCCATTTTCTATTTAACATGTCTCTATCTGCTTCTTCAACAATACCTCTATAATCAAGTTTTTCACTCCAGTTTTGTGGGTTTCAAGGTGCAGTATGACGTTTCCAGAGATGGAGCAGAAGACCACAAATGGGGGAGGTCACTTACAAATTGATGAATTCATTCTGCTGTATAAAGCAAACTTCAGTGTGTGCCTGATGCATGACCACAGGATTCTGATGCTGTTCTGAATTGCTCTTCTCTACTTTAGCAGTTCCCAAGACTCAATGAAAATATTGCACTTCATCTAGGACTGCAGCCTTTAACATATTGTTAATTCACATAATATAAATTCAATACTAGCTATTATTCAGGTGATGACATTTGATTTTCAAGCATTGTTTTGGGGATAACTGCCAATGTGGAAAATACATGCATATTATATAAAACCTAAGTTGGCATGCAATAAAAAAGCAAAGAAATAATTACATATTTGGCCATTGATGAAGTGTCAATCAGGAAGGCATTGATGGAGATCAATAGGTTGTTTTCTCCAACACAACACTATTTACCTCAGGAAATAAGCACAAGTTGAGATTCTTTCCCAAAAGTAAGTTTAAAATGGCTTATTTTAATAAATATAATTAGTTTTAGCTTTGTCTTCTTCTGTCATTCCTGAAATTGTACTTTAAAAATATTTAAATGTTTATTCTCCTCCATGTCTTTTTTTCAGATGTAGCTTAATAATTTAAGTAGGCAAGAGGTTAACATAAATATTATAGAAAAAAATACATTGAACTTGGTATATTGTTCACATAGAAAACAAGTAATGTGGGTATTACCATGTTGTAATTTCTCTCCATAATCTTTCCAGATACCTCCATTTTCATTTGCTTCTGTTCCCACATTTTTGCTCTAATAACCCAGGTCCCAAGCTTTCTGCTTTTTGCTTAGTTTCTTTGAGCTTCTGTAAAACTTACCTTTAAAAGTATTTGTCAAATTTGAGCATTGTTTGGCATGTTTATCATTTCTTACCTAATCACCTGTTCTTAATATTTTTCCATTAAATTTCTTGTTTCCTTCCAGCCCAGGTTTACCCTTACTTTGTAATTTGCTCCATGGTAACCATTTTGTTGATTCCTTTTTTCATTAATTTGTGAATTTTTAAAAATCAGTTTGCTTTCTCATTGGCCATGTGCCTATTAATTAAACAGAAGCTTGCCAGAGGCTGCTGTCTGGGATATGACAGGAAAGACGAGCATGTATATCTGCTGTTCTCAGCTTGTGCTTTAGAGCATATGTTAGATTGGAGACAATGGCTTGCTGCATCGTCCATTGAGACACAGGGACCCTAGGTAGAGAGAACCGAACACATTCCTGTCAGTCACGGGGACGTTATACAGATCAAGCATTACATGGGTTTACAGTAACTTACATAGCAAGAAAATTGCCCACTGCAACAATAATTGGCTGGATTATATTCAGACATAATTATTCACTAAATAAGAGCATAAGCCATACTGTAAAAGCAGAATTAGGCCATTTGGCCCATCGAGTCAGTTCTGCCATTCCAACATGGTTGATTTATTACCCTCTCAACTCCATTCTCCCTGTAACCTTCAATGCCATTACTAATTAAGAACCTATTAACCTCCGCTTTAAATATACCCAATTGGGAATCTGTGGTAATTAATTTCTCTGGCTAAAGAAATTCCTACTCATCTCTGTTCTTAAGGGATGTCCTATTCTGAGGTTGTGTCCTCTGGTCCTGGACTTCTTAAATATTGGAAGCATCCTCTCCACATCTACTCTATTTAGACCTTCCAATATTTGATAGGTTCCAATGAGATCATTCCTCATTCTTCTAAACTCCAGCGAGTGTGGACCCAGAGCCACCAAATGCTGCTCAGATGTTAACCCTTTCAACCTTTACAGTCAGTTTTGTTACAATATGCTACTTAGTTGAAGTACAAGTAAAAAGCAACAAAATGGAGGTATGCAATATTAAAACCCCAATCCAGGAACTTGGTCCTTTGATACTCCAGGAAGAAACATACATGAATACAACATGGAGGTAAAAGTGGCTGGGAAATGAAATGCCTAACATGATTGAGTTGAGCAGGTCAAAATTCTGCTAGTCTGCAAACATTTGAAATCTCACTGTAAAAAGTACACACAAAGTTGTGGATAGAATTTTGTTTATTCTAACTACAAATCCTAATGATCAAACATGGGTGCTTTTTCAAACTTCAGACCCATTATAGTTTCAAATATTAGTGCTTTATCAGTTCTCTATATATTGATTCAATGCAAGTAGTTAACATGTTTGGAATAAAATACATTAGATTAGATTAGATTAGATTCAACTTTAATGTCATTGTGCCGAGTACAGATACAAAGCCAGTGAAATGCAATTAAGCTTGTATTTAAACTTCAATTAATAGCATCAAAAGAAAAAAAAATAAAGAACAGCAATAAGACTACATTTATTTTGTATCTTTTTGACTCATTGGCAAAATTTATCTACCAAAACATTTTTACCTCTATTTCTGACATTTCTAGCTGTTAAGTGATTGCATTTATAAATGGACTATTCAACTACTTTCAAGAAAAAATGAAAATTTTACATCTAGCCAGAGGCATACTACTGAAAAATTAAAAACTGAAAAAGCTAGAATGTTGTCTGCTGTGCTAAGCATATATTGGAAATTGTTTAGGTTCCTGATACTCACATGGTCCTTATCTGATGTAGACGCTCCATTAATCATTGTAATTTTCCTTTTTTTCCATCAGATTATATCTGGTGTTTTTTGCTAATATTTCATCCAATTCTTTCAATTCACTACCTCCTTCCCTTTAATTACATTTATTACTCTTTTTATTAATAATGAGGACTGCTAAAAATATTAAAGTCCACAGAGCAGATGAATAGACTGGTGTTTTCATAGCAGTTTCTGACATAACAGATCAACAAAAGGTACAAATCAGCCTGCAGATTTGGAGAGGTAAAAACTTTAATCCTACCATTGAATCCTCCCATACACCCATTCACATAGAAGTTGCTGGTAGTCCTCCTCTCAACTGCAGGTTAAGGTAATTGACTCCTTTACCATTTTAGTTTGAGCCAATCCCTTTCAAAACAGAAAATCTGTCCTTTAAAGTGGTCATTTATGTAATTTGTTATGTGTTCTATAATACCGATTACCCTTTATAGCTGGCCTCACATATGTGCAAGTTGAAAATCCATGACTTGTGTGAAGTTTCTTGAATCATTTTTAATAGTGGACATTTTTATTAAGCTCCAGCTGTTCCAATCATAAATGATTTATTAACACAGGAGATGTTTTCTTTACAAAATAATAAACTATTCATTAAAAATTACATGAACAAGATCCTTACTGTTTGGTTGAATGACGACATTATTTGCACTTTGCTTTCACACCAAATGTAACAAGATTATGATGAATGTTCAGCAAATGTAATGCAGCAATTACTAATTATCATCAGACAAAGGAGCAGAGTCAGCCCCTTCACCCATCAGGTCTGCTCCATCTTTTGATCATGCCTGATCTATTTTCTGTCTTAATACAATTCTCCTGCCTTCTCCCCATATGATGTCCATTCTAATCAAGAAACTGTCAACCTCCAATGGCTAAAGAAATTCCCCCTCGTCTCTGTTCTAAAGGGATATTCCACTATTCTGAACCTTTACAGTTGGAAATAACCTCTCCATGTCTGCAGTATCTGGGCTCTTCGGTATTGGGTGATTTCAGTCAGGATTATTCTCATTCTTCAAAACTCCAATGAGTACTGACCCACAGCCATCTTATATGTTAAACTTCTTGTATGATAAACTTTTCATTACTAAAATCATTCTCAAAAACTTGCTCTGGACCCTCTCAAATACCAGCACACTCTTTCCTAAATGTTGGATCCAAAACTGCTCACAAAACTCTAAATGTAGTCTGACCAATACATTATAATTATAATTTCAATCAACTTTGACTAACTCCTCTTTCATGCCTCTGTAGCTACCTTTACTCAGTTGTACACCTTGCAGTTTTTTTTTAATCTACCCACAAGGATTGTACAATTTCAGATCCTAAAACACTTTTTTCTCTGGATTTGATTTTATTTTTTTTCACAAACAAAGCCACAGTATCTCTTCTGCCCACCTGCCTGTCCTTTCAATACAATGTGCATCTTTAAATGTTAAATTCCCAGCTGCGATCTTCTTTCAACCACAACCCCGTGATGTCCACAATGTCATACCTGACAATTCCTAAATGTACTACAAGATCATCTATTAATTTTATATACTCCATGTATTCAAGTTTTACACAAAACATGTTTATTCCTGTATTGACCACCTTTCTTTTCAAATTTGTCCCCACATTGCCTCAAGTTAAGTTATTTAACTTTATTTTATTTTTTATTTGGGAGATTTCAGTAACCACTCTCCTTCCTTTTGACTTTATTCATACTTTTCCATGCTTTTGAGTTCATCCCTTTATTCTCTATTATCTGGTGTAAAGCTGTGTCTATAATGTATGGATCTATTCCTTTTAGAGCAATGACCACCACCACCACCCCCAGCACTATGTATGGATCTGTTGTCTACACTCGTGCATTGTGTTCTCTCTCTCTCTCTCTCACACACACACTCTCTCTCACTCTTATGTCAGTACACCAGTTAAAGGCATCTCTGATGTCCTGCATGGCTTTGCCTGGTGTAATCTAGCATAGTTTAGATGGAGTCTGTTCCATTGGAACAACTCTCTTCTTCCTCAATGCTGGTGCCAATATCCCACAAATTCAAACACAATTCATTCGCACCAAACTTTGAGCCACTCGTTTAACTCTCTGATCTTATTAACTCTGTGCCAATTTGCACATGGTTCCAGTAACAATGTGGAGATTTTTACTCTTCCCATAACTGCTGTGAAATTTTTGATTGCAGTATTTGGTCCTTACATTCTATTTAGGTAAGATCTAAAAAGTTACCAGAATAAACATAGACAAGGAGTAAGGAAAAGAAAATGACACAGAGAAGGCACTGCATTAAAAATCACATTGAACTAAACTATCAGTACATAGAAACTTAAAAAAAAAGCATTGTTTCCTCTCAATGCATCATTAATATTTTGATTTTAACGTGAACTCAGTAATTCTAATTAAGCTGCAGATTTGTAATGAATTACCCTTTGAGATTCTCAACTCTTCTGTTTTTATAATTTTATATTCCAAAGGTAGTGTTCAAACAGACTGCTTATGATGGGTTGGAAAACAGCACCATGACAGAAATTTTAATTTGAAGTGATGTGTTTCATATGCATTTTTAATTTAAATTCATTTGCATCATCTGCAGTTAATCCACATGTGGAGTACTTCTCCTATCTTCTCTGAAGCTTGATGAATGGCAACAATCAAATGTAAATACTGGCAGGCTAGCCAACACTAAATAGGCCACAGCTGATCTGCCAGTTTTGATTTGGTAAACTCAGCGTCTCTGATTTGTTACAATCAGCTGGGTTTTCACTATTCAAATTAAGGAGGACAGTTCCATTGTGCAGTTCTCTTAAGTGGTACGTCCAGCTAAGCTCAATAGAAACCAGAAATTGAAAGCAATGCCCCTTCCTCCTTACCAGCAAAACCCATTTGTAAATGCTGCTGGTCCTTGTTACATATTCAGCCAGGTAGAACAGAATGAATTTTCTTAGACATTTTCTTACACAAACACATTATGGATTTCAAAGCAAATACAAAAAAAATGAAATCTCAATATTTATAAAACAAATATTTCAATTGATTAGTTTTTTTATCATTGTGGATACCCTTAAAATGTGTACACAGTATGAGGCAAACATGGGCGCCAAAGTAGTGTATTCTTTAGCATAATGCTATTACAGCTCACTATAGAGTTCAGAGTTCAATGTACCAGCATCACATGTAAGGATTTTGTACACTCACCTCGTGAAATGTATGGGTTTTCTCCGGGTCCTCCAGTTTCTTTGCACAGTACAAAGTACCAGTTAGTAGGTAAATTATCCCATGATGAAGCTAGGGTAGGGGTTCCCAACTTGGGGTCCATGGACTCCTTGATTAATGGTATCGGTCAATGGCATAAAAACATTTGGGAACCATTGGGCTAGGGTTAAATTGGGTATTGTGAGATGGTGTGGTTCGAAGGGGTGGAAAGCCCAATTCTAAAAATGAATAAAATTAAATAAAAAATTAGAACCAATAAGCTTTAGGTTCATACTTGTCAAGAATTAAGAGCAAAGTAATTTTAACCTGGTTTTAATTGGGAAGAAACTGGAACAGGGGTAGAAATAGAGAATAAACATGGAAAGAGATCTGTTTGTTGGGCCAAGAGCAGGCTGAAACAATATGTTTGCCTGGACAGTATTGCATAGAAACATAGAAAATAGGTGCAGGAGGAGGCCATTTGGCCCTTCGAGCCTGCACGGCCATTCTGTATGATCATGGCTAATCATCCAACTCAGAACCCTGTACCTGCTTTCTCTCCATACCTCCTGATCCCTTTAGCCACAAGGGCCATATCTAACTTCCTATTAAATATAGAAAATGAACTGACCTCAACTGTTTCCTGTGGCAGAGAATTCCACATATTCACCACTCTCTGTGTGAAGAAGTTTTTCCTCATCTTGGTCCTAGAAGGCTTCATCTTTATCCTTAAACTGTGACACCTTGTTCTGGACATCACCAACATTGGAAACAATCTTCCTGCATCTAGCCTGTCCAATCCCTTTAGAATTTTATACATTTCAATAAGATCCCCCCCTCAATCTTCTAAATTCCAGTGAGTATAAGCCTAGTTGATCCAGTCTTTCTTCATATGAAAGTCCTGCCATCCCAGGAATCAATCTGGTGAACCTTCTCTGTACTCCCTCTATGGCAAGAATGTCTTTCCTCAGATTAGGGGACAAAAACTGCACACAATATTCTAGGTGCGGTCCCACCAAGGCCTTGTACAACAGCAATAGAACCACACTGCTCCTGTACTCAAATCCTTTTCCTATGAATGCCAACATACCATTTGCCTTTTTCACCGCCTGCTGTAGCTGCATGCCCACCTTCAATGACTGGTGTACAATGACAGCCAGTTCTCATTGCATCTCCCCTTTTCCTAATTGGCCACTGTTCAAATAATAATCTGTTTGCCTGTTCTTGCAACCAAAGCGGATAACCTCACATTTATCCACATTAAATTGCATCTGCCATGAATTTACCCACTCACCTAACCTATCCAATTCACCCTGCATCCTCTTAGCATTCTCCTCACACCAAACACTGCCACCCAGCTTCATGTCATCCGCAAACTTGAAGATGCTGCATATAATTCCCTCGTTTAAATCATTAATATATATTGTAAACAACTGGGGTCCCAGCACTGAGCTTTGCGGTACCCCGCCTGCCACTCTGAAAAGGTCCCGTTTACTCCCACTCTTTGCTTCCTGTCTGCCAACCAATTCTCTATCCACATCAATATCATACCCCCAATACCGTGTGCTTTAAGTTTGCACACTAATCTCCTGTGTGGGACCTTGTCAAATGCCTTTTGATAATCTAAATATACCACATCCACTGGCTCTCCCCTATCCACTCTACTAGCTTCATTTTCAAAAAATTCTATAAGATTCATCAGACATGATTTTCCTTTCACAAATCCATGCTGACTTTGTCCGATGATTTCTCCTCTTTCCAAATGTGCTGTTATCACATCTTTGATAACCGACTCCAGCATTTTCCCCACCACCGATGTCAGACTAACCGGTCTACAATTCCCCAGTTTCTCTCTCCCTCCGTTTTTTAAAAAGTGGGGTTACATTAGCCACCCTGCAATCCTCAGGAACTAATCCAGAATCTAAGGAGTTTTGAAAAATTATCACTAATGCATCCATTATTTCTTGGGCTACTTCCTTAAGCACTCTGGGTTGCAGACCATCTGGCCCTAGGGATTTAGCTACCTTTAATCCCTTCAATTTACCTAACACCACCTCCCTAACACATATCCACCGTCAACCCTTTAAGTATCACTTGCCAGTCTATCTTAGCTAATTCACGTCTCATACCTTCAAAGTTACCCTTCTTTAATTTCAGAACCTTTGTTTCTTAATTACCTATGTCACTCTCCATCTTAATGAAGAATTCCACCATTCTATGGTCACTCTTACCCAAAGGGCCTCACACAACAAGATTGCTAATTAACCCTTCCTCGTTGCTCAATACCCAATCTAGAATGGCCTGCTCTCTATTTGGTTCCTTGACATGTTGGTTCAGAAAACCATCCCGCATACATTCCAAGAAATCCTCTTCCTCAGCACCCTTACCAATTTGGTTCACTCAATCGATATGTAGATTGAAGTCACTTTGTGACTTCATGTGGATCTTGGTCATAAAGGTAGAAATGGGCAGTGTGGATCTAGGAGACATCAAGTCCAGAACCAGTGGAGGACAAATTTCTAAAGGAAATAAGACCTGTGAATGCCTTGGAGATAACAGTCTGATTTCACTGGTAGAGTCATGAGCCAGGGAATCCATAAGAAAGTGTACGGGGAAGCAGATGTGAGTTCATTGAGTTGAAATCACTTCACCTGAACGCAGTACTGCCATTATTGTTATTAGGATTTATGGCGATATTGGGGATGATTCCATATAAACTGAATGTTGCAAATTCAAGGGAAGATAAATTAGAGTAACAGGAATGGAAAAATCAAGATGATTAACATTTCATTAGCAATTTTCAATGAATAAATCAAGGGCAGTGGGCAAAAAGCCAAAGCATTGGAGCCAGGTGGATTGGCAGTTCTGGAGATGGGAGTAGTGGTTGGAACTTGGTGCAGTCTCCTGTCCAAAGAAAAAGACATGGTAACAGCAACAGAAAACTTCAATATCATGTCAGAGAGAGAAAGAGAGAGAGAGAGAGAGAGAGAGAGAGAGAGAGAGAGAGAGAGAGAGAGAGAGAGAGAGAGAGAGAGAGAGAGAAAGAGAGAGAAATCAGAAAGTTGGAAAAAAATGTCTATTGTCATGTCATTGATGCCATCTAACCACAATAGGTGTCTTTTAGAGTTGGAAGACTTCCCCTCTTCTTTCTAAAGCATAGTTACTGATTATATTTGCAACATAATTGTCTCAAATTTCTCCTACATTTGAATATTTCAACTGAAAAATGTTTATCAAGTTACTTGAAATCTTTGATTTCTCTTAAGTTTGCCAAAACTTTCAATAAATCATATAGAAAGAATATTTGAGGTAACTGACTACATAGAATAAATAGAAAAATTGAGAATGATATATACTTCTGCTTAGATCCTTCTAAATGGATAAATGAAATGCCATCAGCTAGTGGAAACTATTCCATGTTTTGGCTCAAAAAAACACGGAGATGAATAGTCCAGATATCAAGCAAATCATATTATTATGTTAGACACCTTGCTTATTAGATATGCCTCCGGCACTTGAAATACGTTCTTATAACTGTGTTTTCTTTAATATACTTCTCAGCCTGGGATTACTATTGATACTAGTTTTAATCATAGAACAGTACAGCTCAGAAGGAAAAACTGTTCCCTTAGGCAGCATGTCTTTGTATACTTATCTAAATAAAAATCATAAAGTAGTTAGATCTTTTCTATGTTAGTGTTACAGTCTTTCTTCAGAGATGTTACCTCAAAGAGACGATTTACATACATATTCAGTAGATACTCTTCAAGAAGTGATGCATGGATTAACAATTGGATTATTGCGACAGAAATTAGTTGTACTGGAAATTAACATAGCTATATAGAAGTGGTATGAAATTTTCATTGGACAAGAGCATAGAATTCAAATACTTTACACAATTCTTGGATTGACTATGAAGGTTCTCAGTCATCCAGGTCATTATATATCAAACAGTTGTAAGTCAAGGCAACTAGACTTGCTGTGTTGTCTAGAATCTGTTTCACTACTCATCTGAGAGACTTCTTTAGTTCTGATCCATGGTGGGTAGTTTTCTGGCTTATAAACTGGTTAAGGCATAGCAATCACATGAGGGTCATTTAGAGCTGTAGAGGTAACAAGAGAGTCATTAGTCTTATCTTTGCATGAATCGAGGTGAAGACACCAGAGTAGAAATGTTAGGACTGCATTGTAACATGGTAGGTATCAAACCCCACATCCTCTTTTCAGGGATGGGTTTTCCAGTTTGACCCCTTCTTTAACCCCTCTTTCAAGCAACCTGTCCTCCCTGTCCAAAATATGCACATTGTTATCATCAAAGGATTGTCCCTTGTCCTTTAGATGTAGATAAACAGTTGGGTTTTGACCTGAGGTGTTAGACCTCCTATGTTGGGCCATCTGTTTGTGAAGTGATTGTTTAGTCTCGCCGAAATACAGATCTGTGCAGTTCCCATTGTATTGAATAGCATATACAACATTGATCTGTTTATGTTTGGGTGTAGGATCCTTGGGTTGACAAGTTTCTGTCTGAGCGTGTTTATAGGTTTGAAAAACACCAGGACTTTGATGTTTGTTGAAAATCTTTGCATTCCTCTGAAACTCCAGCTACATATGGATGACTACGTTTTTATGTCAGCTTTGCTCCTTACCTCTGTCTATTGGGCTGATGTCTCTGCTGGTCTTTGTTGCTGTCTTGATGAAGGCCCCGTCAGGGTAGCTGCAAGCTTTCAAAGATTCTCTCAAATACTTGCACTCCTTGTCTTTAGCTGCAGGGTTGGTGGGCACATTCTCAGCGCACTGGTGTAGTGTTCTGATAACAACATATGTTCTAATGGGTGATGAGAGTCAACCTGTAGGTACTGATCTGTGTGGGCTAGTTTCCTGTAAACTTCGACATGTAAATGACCATTTTCTTTAATAAGTACTACATAGTGTTAAAAGATCCAGTCTATTGTTCTCGATGTCTTCTCATGTAAATTTGATGTTATTATCCACCAAGTTGACGTGTTCTATGAAGGTTTGCACTTCATGGAGTTTGATCTTGACTCAGGTGTCATCCACATACCTGAACCAATGACCGGGTGATTTTCCATTGAAGGTGTTCAAGGCTGTCCTTTCTATTGTTTCCACGTACAAGTTGGCTACAATAGGAGACACCAGTGAACCCATGGCACAACCGTATTTCTGCCTGAGAAGACACCTTTGTATTTGAAATAGCTAGTGTTGAGACAGAGTTTATGAGCCAGAAAACTGCCCACCATGGATCAGAACTGAAGCGTCTCGGATGAGTGAGAAAATGTTCTAGAAAACATACCAAGTCCAGTTGTTTTGATTTATTTTGGAATCATTTTTTTTCCATTTTTGTGTGGAATGAGTTGCCCAGAGTCCATATGGTGCAATGAATATCGACAAAAACAGTGGGCATCTACTAAGTAAGCAAACCCCCACGATACTAATCAGCATGCAGTGATCATTTGTTATATTCAGTGATAGTTATTGGGTTCAGTTCCCACTAGCTATTAAATGCCCCCAATCCCATGCATTTCAAATAGCCTCTGACAACCAAGTCCAGCTCCTGGCCTTCATGTACGGCTTAGGTACTAAGCCCGGCAAAACCATTTCCATTGACTAGAGAGCGGGCAATGGTGGATTACTGACACCTTAAAACCAGTCACTTTGGCAGATGGGGATCATCTGCCATGGTTGGCAGCTGATCTAGGAGAAGGAAAACTTACCTCAGACCTCTGCTGTCTTTTGGCTATTAGCACATGTGGGGAAGGCTTCAGGAGTAAACCCCATGGGAAAAATCCAGAGTTGTAATCCCTAAGGAATTCCTACATTGAGTAAAACATTGACTGGCAACTCTTACGGTGGAGCTGGTCCCAAACTGTATCGGTCTGTCATTTTTTTGGGTTCATTAGATACATGGAAGGGGGAGCATGCTACATGGGCAACAACTTGCTCTCCATATCGTACTACAGTGACTTGTCTATCTAAGCAGCTAGGATGAAACATCCATGGTCAACTCTGAACAACAGAGGTCTCAGAAAATCATTTCAGGTTACTATGGAGAATTATGCACCACTTAATGCTATCTTTCAGCACAATCAACCAAAGATATTGAACAGCATAAAGAACCTCCCAACCAACGTTATTAGAATTTGCTTGTAGATCATGTACTCCATGCATCAAACGTCCTTTCTGTATTCAGGGATGAAGGAGAGCTGCAGTATTTGATGCTAAAGCAGAGATAATGACACTCTTCACTGCATTTACATTTAAAAACAAATGAGACAGACACTCTTTCAAATTTTACCAAGCATCAAACAACTGAAGACAGAAGATTCAGATACTCACTTCGTCTTGCTTCTGCATAAAATAGGTGTTGTTAAAGATGGGTCCATAGGCGTGAATGTATCTTCCAGAAAATAGGGATAATGAAGGGGTGGAGGTGCAAAGCAAAATAGACTTCAGGAAGACAGAGGAAGCAGTGGAGAGGAAGGAGGAGGGCAAGTTAGAAGCAGAAGGCAAAGGTTTGCCTGTCAGTTAGGTTGCAATTCTCTTACCCAAACTTCAGCAAAGAACAATGTGTCGAATACAGTCGGCCCTCCTTATCCACAGATCCCACATGCACGGATTCAACCAACCACGGATCGGGAAAACCCAGAAGTTCTCTCTCCAGCACTCATTGTTTGAGCATGTACAGACTATTTTTTCTTGTCATTATTCCCTCAACAATACAGTATAACAACTATTTACATAGTATTTACATTGTATTAAGTATTATAAGTAAACTAGAAATGACTTAAAAGTACAGGCAGTCCCCGGGTTATGAATGAGTTCCATTCCTGAGTCCACCTTTAAGCTGGATTTGAAGCCGGAACAGGTACATCCGGTATTATTTAGCGCCAGTTAGTCAAATGATTTTCTTAGTATATAGTACATATTTTACCTTTCTATGCATATGAAACACTTAAGAAACATAGGTATTTCAATAATTAAACCACTGCATTCCTTAGTAATAATTGTAGCTTTCATCGGGGCAGGGCCTTTCACATGCTCCATTAAAATTGTTCCGATCGTTGACCATCTGTAGCCTAACGCTTTTCCAATTACTGATGGTGTTTCACCTCTTTCCGATCGCTTTATTATTTCCACCTTATTTTCAATCGTGATCGTGATTACTTTCGTGAGCAGAAACACTGCGGATTCCGAGCTGCACCACCAGGTCCCAATGTCCACTGCACTGAACATGTTAAATAAAGTCCAGGGTTCCCCTGGGTCCTAAAGACCACTGCACTGAGCCAGGTTAAATGAGGAACTTGAGCATCTGTGTTTTTTGGTATCCACGGGGGGGGGGGGTCTTGGAACCAATCCCCCGTGGATAAGGAGGGCCGACTGTACATGGTTTGCTAGAGATATCCATAGTTTCAGCATCCCTTTCGGAGGCACAGCTTTGACTTACTGGTGCTGCTGATATTGGGCTATTGCTGAGGTGGACAGACACACAAAATTGTGATTAGCTTTCACTGCGTGCTATAATTTATTAAAATTTACTGGCAGTATAACATTTATCTGCTGTGTGCCTATGAAATAACAAAGAGCAAGTTAATCCCACTAGTGACTCCCACACCTACTTTTAGGAGTTATTTCAAAACCCACAAACTATCACAAGGCTCTGAATGAACATTATGTGAGCACCAGTCCCACACACAGAGCAACAAAATACATGATGGAAGATCAATGTGCAGCTGGGCCATCTGTCTTCCTACTGATGGTGATGACAGGTTGATTAAAGATCCGATGAATCTTGCTCAATAGCCAGGTTACTAACTCTACAAGTTTTCCATACAGAAAAAAAAGGTGACAGCAGATTTTGGCATCCAATGGCTTACTTTAGAATAGACACCTGACAGCAACATAACAATCTTGAGCCATGATTCACCTTTGTGGATAAAATTTATGTTGTCCTCCAAAAGATCAGTAGTTTTGATAATTGTGTCGGTGCTAAGTATTTGCTGCTTGGTTGATCGGTACATCAAATAAGCTTTCTGTTTGCTTTTGCACAGCTCATCTCTCATAGTCCAATGTACTTGTAGGACTTTATTGGCTGCTTTACCAAATAAAACCTATTTTAATTTATGTTATCCACTTTATCTCAGGTCATCAGTCAATGTGTAGTGTTTCCATTAGTACTCAGCTAGACACAGAGTCCTATAAAATGGCCAGATTTCAGAAAATCTAAAACAATATTTAATTATTGACACATTTTGCTTTCAATCGACTTGATTTAGCTTCTTTGTTTCCCTTTTCCAATTATTCCCCCTCTGTTTTAATCGACAAATCCCAATATGCTATTTAAACTAAAGTGCTTTATTCCATCATCATTGTGCTTCCTAATTATACTTATAGTGGGGGATGATACAGCCTGTTTGAAAAAGTTACATTAAAAAAAACAGCTGGGTCGTTTGACAGATCTTAAATAGCTCAAAACTAAATACAGCAGTGCAGCACAATGGATTAATAAATAGTGTTCCAAATCCTTTGCCGTCTTAGTTCAGTGATTGGTAGTGCCTTCTTGTCCTTAGCATTTACAAACTTGATTATGTTCATTTAAAAATGCCGTGGGACTTTGCTGATTTGTGTAATGGGACCCCATGATTCACTTCTGCAAAATGGCTTTACCATGTTAGTTAATTTGCAGTAAGAAGTGTCTAAAAGTATCATAAGCATCGGTGTCATCAACAGAGCAAATGATGTTGTTGGAGGGACTTCGAATCATTTGGGTAAGATGGGGAATAGGGAGGGGAGTTGAACAGAAAATATCATAATTGTTAAAAGATAAGAAAACAGTGTGTCATTAGCAAAAGTGATTACAGTTATGACTCAATTGATACGAAGGATGTGTTCCCGCAAATCTTTGAAATCTTAGGTCAATAATAAGTACTTTGGTTTTATATATTCTTACTGGCAGAGAATGGAAGGTCACTTGTTATTGATTTATATATTTAATAAACATGTTCCAAAGAACTTAGACTACTCCAGCTTAGCAGCAGGCACTTTGGGCCAGAACATTGTGCCATCCAGTGAAATTAATAATTAATTGGCTAACTAAAGTATTCTCTTTTGCCTACACAATGCTCATTTCCTTCCATTTTACTCACACACATCTGCTTATCTGAACATCTCTTAAAAGTCTTCAAATTTTCTGCTTTTACCACCACCTCAGGTAGCACAATCTAGTACCCACCAGTCTGTGTAAAACAACATCCTCCTCACATCTCCTTTGAAATTACACCTCACGCCTTAACTTTATGCCCTTTGGTATGAGAAATTTCAACCTTTGGAAACAAGTTATTGTCTGACTACTCTCTCTATGCCCTTTATAATCTTATAAACCTCACCTCAGGCTTTGCTATTCCAGAGAAAACAACCTGCATTTGTCCAACCTCTCATCCAGGCAACATCCTGGTAAACGATTCCTGCACCCTCTCCAAAGCCTCAAAATCCTTCCTATAATGGGGTGATCAGAAATGAATGAAATTCTCCAGATGCAGCCTAACTACAGTTTTATAAAGCTGCAATATAACTTTCTGACTTGCAATCAGTGCCTTCTATAGGTATCCGTTAGTCTTGTGAGACCATGGATTTGCACCTTGGAAGGTTTCCAGGGTGCAGGCTTGGGCAGGGTTGTATGGGAGACCAGCAGTTGTCAAGCTGCAAGCCTTCCCCTCTCCACACCACCGATGTTGTCCAAGGGAAGGGCACTGGGACCCAAACAGCATGGCAACGGTGTTGTCGCAGAGCTATGTGTTGTTAAGAGCCTTGCACGAGGACACAACATGTTGCCTCAGCTGAGGCTCAAAGCAGGTGTCCTTCAGATCACTAGAATGATGCCTTATCCACTAGGCCACGCGCCAACACGCCTTCATAACCAACCTATCAACCTGTGTAGTCACTTTCAGGGAGCTATGAACTTGGACCCCAAGATCCTTCTGCTCACCAACACTGTTGAGGCTCTTGTCCTTAACAATGTACTGTCCCTTTAAATTTACAAGATGCAACACTTTACACTTGGTCAAGAATAGCATAGGAACGTGCCTTTCAGCCCAGCTAGTCTGTGCCAAACCATTTAAACTGCCTAGTCCCATCGTCCTACCTTGTCCAATGCTCCCTCTGTTTTTTAGTAATCAGTGTGTGCAAAAATCTTATGCTGTGCAAATTTTATTCCTGTGAAAAAAGTTTGTGTGCACTGAATGCACACATGGCACAGTTTATTTAGGTTTACAAAATATGTGAAATAAAACTGCGCAGAATAACAACAAAATAACATACATTTTCTGTTAACTAGTTAATAGAAACAGTTCGCTAAAATATTATTTTCAATAAGTATAATTATTAATTACTATATTATTTTAGGTAACTAACCTTTTGTGTGCACACTAATTTCCTTTGTGTGCTGGTTGAAAAACGTATGTGCGCGTGCATATGCGCACAGCTTAGAGGGAACATAGCTCCAGACCCTAGACATCCATACCCCTACAATCCATGTACCCATCAAACTTCTCTTAAATGTTGAAATCAAGCTTGGATGCATTACTTGTGCTGGCAGCTCTTTCCAAACTTCACAACCCTCCGAGTGAAGAAGTTTTCCCTCATTTTCACTTTAAACTATCACCTTTCAACTTTAACCCACTGCTAGCCACTGCTGAATTGCCTGAAGGGTGGAAGATGGATTTGTTCTGTATGAAGCTCAAAGAAAGTTTATTATCAAGGTATGTATATGTTACTATATACTGTACTACCTTGAGATTTATTTCTTTGTAGGAAGTTACAGAAAAAAAATACAAGAGAATTTTATGAAAGTTGAACGTAAACAGATATAGACAAGCAAACAAAGTACAAAAAGAAGACAAACCGTGCAAATCAAATAATACTGAGAACATGAGTTGCTGAAGATGGGTAGAAAAAACACAAACCAGGAAACTACAGGCTGGAGAATTTAGTGGAGGAATTTTGAGGGATAAGATCTACCAGTATTTGCATTGATAGAATCTGATTAAGAATCAACATGGCTTTGAGTGTGGAAAGATATACTTAACAAACATTTTCAGATTTTTTGAAGAGGTAACAAAAAAGGTAAATGAGGGTTGAGTAGTGGATATTATCTATTTGGATATTAGTAATGACTTCAACATGGTCCCACATGATGCACTGGCCATGGAATCTAGAGGGAACTGGTTGGGTGGATTCAAAATTGATTCACAGTTAGGAAGATGAGGGTTCTTACTTGGAATGGAAGCCAGTGAAAAGTTTTGTGCTGCAGGGGTTGGTGTTGGGACCTTTTCCATCTGTTATTTACATCGATGACTTGGACATGAATATTTGTGGACAATACAAAATTAAAGGGTGTTTTGAAAATGGACAAGGTTATTATAAAATAGTGGGAGATCTGGAAAGACAAAGCAACTGGCTCAGAGGCAAGAACCGATTTCACAAACTCTTCTGCAATAGTGGCTCACTTATCCATTGTGCTGGGGCTATGAAGACTGCTGCTGCCTGCTGTGCTCCATGCTGCTAATATGATGAACTGATATTGAAGTTTGGGCCTACTCCAGGCTGCCCCGGGGTTCAGATCTAAGGACTTATTTTGGTTCGCAATGTTGTTGCTTGCTTCTAATGTTTGCCTGATTTGAGTATTTTGCCTCTTTCTCTGTACATTGGGCATTGGTCTCTATTTTAACTTTTTCTATTGGGTTCTTTCAGGTCACTTGCTTAGTGACTGCTGAAAGCAAATAAATCTCAAGATTGTATAATTTATATATTCTTTGATAATAAATGTGCTTCGAAATCTTTGAATCTTGATCGGTTAGGGAAGTGGACAGAGGAGTGGCAAATGGGCTTCAATAAAAATAAGCTTGAGGTGATGTATTTTGAAAAGTCAAACCAGCATAGAACTTAGACCAAGAATGGGTACGGCATGAGACGGAGTAATTGAGCAAAATGACATAGAAGTAGAAGGGCCTAGTTCATTGAAAGCAGTGTCACAAGTGGTCGAGGGGATGAAAAAGGTGTTTAGCACACTGGTCTTCATTAGTCAAGGCTTTGAGTACAGGAGTTAGTTCATTATGTTGCAGTTAAATATGTTATTGATGGGGCTATAAATGGAATATTATTTGCAGTTTTGGTCTTTTTTTAAGGAAAATAGAGTTAAACTATCAGAATGTAGCAGGGATTAGAGAGCCTGAATTATAGGCAGAGATTGTTCAGGCTGGGTCTTTATTCCTTTAAACTTAGGAGTGTGTGGCACAACCTATAGAAGTGTTTAAAATATGAAAGGCATAGATAGGGTAGATGGTAGCAGTCTTCTCCCCTCAGGGTAAGGGAGCCCAAAACTAGGGGACAATAATCTACGCTAAGAGGTGAAAGGTTTAGGAGGGACCTGAGAGGTATTTTTCCAGTTCGCCGATCGCTCAAACTGATATACTGATGATAACATAGCCTTGACCTTTTGCTCTGTCCTGGCCAGTTTGGAAAACCATGTCTCATACACCAGGATGCTGTTCACCCACTCAGCTTGGCAATTAATGCGATCAGCCCTTAGAGGCTAATGGGTGAACTGTCCTCGTTTGGACTCAACTCCCCCCTATCTGTAACTGGATCTCAGACTTCTTAGTGGAATGACTCCGGTCAGTCTGCGCGGGCAGTAACATCTCAAGCTCTGTCACACTGAGCATCGGTGCCCCCCGGGGATGTGCACAGCTCACTGCTGTTCACTCTGCTGACTCACTGCCAGATCCAGCTCAAATCACATAATCAAGTTCGCTAATGATACAACAGTAGTAGGCCTTATTAGCATTAATGATGGGCCAGCCTACAGAGAGGTGGTTGAGCAGCTTGTCAAGTAGTGCAAGAACAACCAGAGCCTCAACGTGGACAAGACAAAAGAGGATTATGGACTTCAGGAAGGCACAGATCGACCACTCTCCATTGCACATCAATGACTCTGCTATGGAGAGAAGGAAGAGCACAAAACTCCTTGGTGTGTACATAATGTATGATCTAATCTGGACCCACAACACTGCTTCACTTGTCAAGAAAGCTCAGCAGCATCTACACTTTCTGAGGAGACTGAGGTGTCCCCACCTGCTATCTATCAACTTGAAACAGGAGTGCCATTGAGAGTGTCCTGTCCCTGTGCATCATTGTGTGGCAAAGGCATCAGACTTCAAGACCCAACAGAGGATAGCTGAAATTACGTAGAGGATCACCAGGGACTTCCTCCCTACTACTTGTGACATTTACTGGGAGTGTTGCAGGTGGACGGCTGAAAGTATTGTTGAGGATCCCCACCACACATCCTACAAACCCTTTGACTCACTACCATCGGGAAAGAGGCACAGAAGCATCAGGACTAGGGCGGCCAGACTGGGTAACAGCTTCTTATGGGGAATACTCTGCCACCACCAAGGTCTTGTCACTAGGTCAGCGTGCTGATAACTGTACACTTTATTGTTTACCTATGATGAATGCAATTTAATTATATTTTATTAATTTATTTCTGGTAATATTTTGGTGGATGTGCTGTGTCTGATATGTTTTGTAGTACACCATGGTCTGAATGAACTTTATATAAATATATATAAACTTGAATTTGAAGAGATGGTTGTGAGTACATGGAATGAGCTGCCAGAGGAAGTGATTGAAGCAGGCACAATAGTATAATTTATAAAACACTTGGATAAATCCCATGGAGGGGTGGGGCTTAGAGTGATAGAGGTTGAACACAGGAAATTGGGACTAGCTGACGGACACCATGGTCAACATAGACTTGTGGGTTTAGAACCCCTGGTATCCAAGCTGTATTGCTCAAAGAATTCCCTCTAGGACTCATGCTATTATCTTTGATGTCATCGAGAAATTGACCTTCCCCTTCTCACTTGTCATCAACAAGTCGCAATCACCTTGGACATCTGATTCCATGTGCAGTCTGTTGCCATCCAGCTCTGCTTTGCTACCATCTCTTCAGTGCATTCTCATATCTTGCTCTTCTCGTCCAATATTTTATATTTAATGAGTAGAGATTTCCTCCAGTTAAGCGTAAAGGAGACCATAACCATAGCTTTCAGGCTCACCAGCTTTAATTCAACCACAGCATGAGGCTGATGCAGGCTGCTGGCAGGTTTGATGTCATATTTAACATGAATATGAGCCTTCAGCAATACAAGTAGCATTATGAATGATGCTATTTCAATTCCCTATCTAATTACGGATGGAGTTCAAAGTGCAATGTAAATTTAATATGAAAGTACATATTGAGGCCCTCTATTGGCTGCAGTCGACCTTGGATATTGCATCCAAGCTGGTGGTCCAGAAGCTGGTATGCAAGCGAGGGCAGTACGATATGGAGAGAAAGCTGTTGCCCTTACAGCAGGCACCCCCCCCCCCTCCACACAGCTGCTGAATCCAAAGGAACAGCAGAGACTGATACAGTTTGGCAGCAGTGATGTTGCAGGAGTTGCCAATCAGCGGTGAACTCAATATTGGATTGCCTTAGGAAATCCAACTACAGATTTTTCCTCGGGGGTTTCTCCCGAAGCCTAGCTCATCAGTGGGTATAGGCAGAGTGCAGTGGAGGTTTGGAGATCAGTTTTCCTTCTCCTAAATCCGCTGCCAACCATGGCTGATGAACCCTATCTTCCCAAAGCAACTAGTTTTAAGGGACAAGTGGCCCACCTTTCCCCTTCTCCTGTCGGGAGAAATGGTTTTTCTGGGCATAGTTGTCAAGCCACACCTGAAGGCCGAGAACTGGACTTGGTTATCAGTTTGAGAAACATGCCATTGGGCGCATTTTGTAGGTAGTGGAAGCTTATTTCCACTACCTCCCCTGGTAATGACAAACTTAAGGATCCTCAAAATACATATAAGTCACCATATACAACCATGAGACTCATTTGCTTGTGGGCATTCGCAGTAAATACACGGAATGGAATCAGCAGAATCAGTGAAAAATGTCACACAAGACAGACATACAACCAAGTGCAAAAGACAACAAACTGTGTAAATACAAAAAGAAAAAAATACAAACAAAATAATATAAATAAATAAATAAACAAATATCAAGGACATGAGATGAAGTGTACTTGAATGTGAGTCCAACGGTGTGGAAACATTCAGTATTGGAGTGAGTGAGCTTGAGGGAAGATATCCTCCCTGGTTCAAGAGCCTGATGACTAAGGGTTAATAACTGTTCCTGACCATGGTAGTGTGCATCCTGAGACACTTTCTGTGCACCTGTGGCTGACAAGGGAAATTGGGGATAGTATCAAGTCCAGAGAAGAAACTTATAAATTAGCAAAAAAAGTGGCACACCTGAGGACAGGGAAAAATTCAGAGTCCAGCAGAGGAGGACAAAGGGCTTAATTAGGAAAGAGAAAAAAGATTATGAAAGAAAGCTGGCAGGGAACATAAAAAACTGACTGTAAAAGCTTTCATAGATATGTGAAAAGAAAAAGATTGGTCAAGACAAATGTAGGTCCTTTACAGTCAGAAACAGGTGAATTGATCATATGGAACAAAGACATGGCAGATCAATTGAATAACTACATTGGTTCTGTCTTCACTAAGGAGGACATAAATAATCTTCTGGAAATAGTAAGAGATCGAGGGTCTAGTGAGATGGAGGAACTGAGGGAAATACATGTTAGTAGGGAAGTGGTGTTAGGTAAATTGAAGGGATTAAAGGCAGCTAAATCCCTAGGGCCAGATGGTTTGCATCCCAGAGTGCTTAAGGAAGTAGCCCAAGAAATAGGGGATGCATTAGTGATAATTTTTCAAAACTTCTTAGATTCTGGATTAGTTCCTGAGGATTGGAGGGTGGCTACTGTAACCCCACTTTTTAAAAAAGGAGGGAGAGAGAAACCGGGGAATTATAGACTGGTTAGTCTGACATCGGTGGTGGGGAAAATGGTAGAGTTCGGTTATCAAAGATGTGATAACAGCACATTTGGAAAGAGGTGAAATCCTCGGACAAAGTCAGCATGGATTTGTGAAAGGAAAATCATGTCTGATGAATCTTACAGAATTTTTTGAAGATGTAACTAGTAGAGTGGATAGGGGAGAGCCAGTGGATGTGGTGTATTTAGATTTTCAAAAGGCTTTTGACAAGGTCCCACACAGGAGATTAGTGTGCAAACTGAAAGCACACGGTATTGGGGGTATGGTATTGATGTGCATAGAGAATTTGTTGGCAGACAGGAAGTAAAGAGTGGGAGTAAACGGGACCTTTACAGAATTCAAGGCATTGACTAGTGGGTTACTGCAAGGCTCAGTGCTGGGACCCCAGTTGTTTACAATATATATTAATGACTTAGACAAGGGAATTAAATGCAACATCAGTTTGCGGATGACATGAACCTGGGCAGTGGTGTTAGGTGTTAGGTGTGAGGAGGATGATAAGAGGATGCAGGGTGAATTGGATAGGTTAGGTGAGTGGGCAGATTCATGGCAGATGCAATTTAGTGTGGATAAATGTGTGGTTATCCACTTGGGTTGCAAGAACAGGCAAACAGATTATTATTTGAATGGTGGCCAATTAGGAAAAGGGGTGATGCAACGAGAACTGGGTGTCATTGACACCAGTTATTAAAGGTGGGCATGCAGGTACAGCAGGTGGTGAAAAAGGCAAATGGTATGTTGGCATTCATAGCAAAAGGATTTGAGTACAGGAGAAGGGAGGTTCTACTGCAGTTGTACAAGGCCTTAGAGAGACCGCACCAAGAGTATTGTGTGCAGTTTTGGTCTCCTAATCTGAGGAAAGACATTCTTGTCATAGAAGAAGTACAAAGACGGTTCACCAGATTGATTTCTGGGATGGCAGCACTTTTATATGATGAAGGACTGGATCGACTAGACTTATACTCACTGGAATTTAGAAGATTGAGGGGGGATCTTATTGAAATGTATAAAATTCTAAAGGGATTGGACAGGCTAGATGCAGGAAGATTGTTTCCGATTTTGGGGAAGTCCAGAACGAGGGGTCATAGTTTAAGGATAAAGGGGAAGCCTTTTAGGACCGAGATGAGGAAAAACTTCTTCACACAGAGAGTGGTGAATCTGTGGAATTCTCTGCCACAGGAAACAGTTGAGGCCAGTTCCAGTTCATTGGCTATATTTAAGATGAAGTTAGATATAGTCCTTGTGGCTAAAGGTTTCGGGGGTATGGAGAGAAAGCAGGTACAGGGTTCTGAGTTGGATGATTAGCCTTGATCATACTGAATGGTGGTGCAGGCTCGAAAGGCCGAATGGCCTACTCCTGCACCTATTTTCTGTGTTTCTATGTATCTTCCTGATGACAGCAATGAGAAGAGAGCATGATCTGGATGGTGGGAGTCCTTGATAATGGATGCTCCTTTTTTGTGACAGTGCCCCTTGTAGAAGTGCTCAATTGAGGGGAAGGCTTTACCTGTGATGGGCCGGGCTGTATCCACTATTTCTTGTCGGCTTTTCTGTTCAAGGGCATTGGTGTTTCCATACCAGTTTGTGGTGACATACCTTATGAAAATCCCATTCATGGATCATTGCAGTGTTCATTCAGGAGGTGAATCCAAATGATGGCCCTGTAACCTAAATACTATTCCCCTATCTCTGAGCTACCTTAATTTTAACTTTTTTTTTATTACTTTCAAAACCAACTATTATAATCATCCCTTCTCATATAATTCCCTCAGCTCTTCATATTTTTTGTGCCTCTTCAATCCAGGTCTGGTGCACCGCTTCAATTACAAAGGCTCCAGCATCATTGACTGTGTCTACATATCTAAATTTCTGGAAGAACATTCTTAAACCTTTATATCTTTGCTTTTCGTTTTCAACCCTTAAATCATACCTTAATATTTAAGTCTTGAATTATCTGTCTGAAGATGGCCTCCTACATAGTTCCAGGTCATATTTTAAACTACTGATAAAACACAGAGAAAACAAACAAAAACGAGCTGTTTAGTGAGTCCTGATGAAAGGTCTCGTCCAAAAACTTCAACTGTTCATTTCCCCCAATAGAGGCTGCCAGACCTGTATTTTATGTTGTTCCTTCATCTTTGCTGTAATTGTTCCCATGATGAGGCTTTTCTTTCCAGGACATCAGAAATTACCTCTTTCTTTAAAGAACAGAATTTTTCTTCCTTCACTATTGTTGCTGCCCTTACCCGTGTCTCCTCCTTTTCCCAGACATCCGTGCTCGCCCCATCTTCCTGCCACTTTAATAGGGATAGATTTCCATTTGTCCTCATCTCCCACCCCATGAGCCTTCATATTCAACACATCATTCTCTGCAACATCCACTATCTTCGACTGGATCCTACAACCAAACACATCTTTACACCTTCACCCCCTCCCCCTTCTGCTTTCCACAGGGATCACTCCCTCCACATCCAACACATCATTCTCCATAACCCCCATCATCTTCAATGGGATCCTAACTTCCCCCTTCTTCTATTCCCCACACCTCTTCTCCTCACTTGCCTATCACCTCCCTCTGGAACCCTCCACCTTCCCTTATTCCCATGGTTCTCTTTCCTCTGTTATCAGATTTCATCTCCTCCAGGCAATTACCTTTCACATCTACCTGACTTCACCTCTCACCTTCCAGCTGGTTCTCCATCCCCTCCCCCCAATTTTTTTTTTATCCTGGCATCTTCCCCCTTCCCTCTCAGTCCTCAGGAAGGGTCTTGGCCTGAAAAGTCGACTGTGTATTTATTTCCATAGATGTTGTCTGACCTGCTGTTCCTGCAGCATTTTTTATGTGTGTTACTCTGGAACTTCCACCATCTGCAGAATCCCTTGCATTTAGCCTTTTGTATGTGTTGCTCAAGAAATCTAATAAGCTCTTTTGAAGAAGTAGAAATGGGCATTAAACATTTACCTCTTCAGAAAAACTTTACTGTTCTAACCCTACACATCTTGATGTCCTTATTACCTACCAATTTCCATCTTCAAAAGATTCAGTAAATGGCTCTCGAGAGGCACTTCCAGACCATGGTGCACCCACAATACACAGCATGTAAAAAATATAGCCACAAACAAGTTAAAAACATATATTGAAAATGCATGTGCAGTGCACAGCACAAGTAGGCTGCAAACAATACTGTAAATAGCTTGCTGTCCTATTAATGAGAACTCGATGTTGGCAAGGTCATGGGTTCTCCATGACTATCTTGGGTAAAGGATTTCAAAGATTCACTATTCTGGGTGAGAAAAGATTGTTCCTTATCTTGGTCTGCAGTGTCTGACCTATTTTTTCACTCTGAAACCCAGTTATAACTTCCATCCAGGAGAAGTATCACCCCTGCATCTTTCCTGTCAGACCCTATAAGTACTGTATTTGATATCTTTCCTCATGAGATCATCTCTCATTCTATTAAACTGAAGAGAACATCGGCCTACTCTGCTTAATGTTGCCTCACGTAATAAAATAGGCATCCCACAAATCAACCTGGTGATCTTTTACTGCATTCTAACTGTCACAAATCTATCTTTCCTTTGGAAGGAGACTAGACTAAAGCATAGTATTCCAGATGCAGTCTCACCAGGGCTCTGTGTAATTGGAGCCAGGCATCTTTTCCTTTGAAGTCAAATCTTGCAATGAAGAGCAACCTACTGTTTGCCTTCCTAATGACAGTACATGTTATATCTGCATGTTAATTTGCAGTGATTTGTGTTCAGGGGCAACCAAGACGATTTGAATACCAGCACTTTTTAATCTCCCCATATGAAAGTAGGTGAGTAATTAGCTTTCAACTTTTTACTCCATCTGCCATGTCCTCCCCCTCATTTCCCCATTCTGGAACCCTCTGAAGCCAATCTAATTTAGATCATGCTGGTAACAGGCTTCAAATCCATAAACAATCATTTATTCCTACTCTCCATTTTCTATTTATTAACCATACAATAATCCATATGAATATATTATTGAGCACCTTTTAGACCATAAGACCTCAAGACATAGGAGCAGAATTAAAACATTTGGCCCAATGAGTCTGCTCTGCCATTCAGTCATAGCTGATCTTTTTTTCACCTCAAACCCATTCCCCGACCTTCTCCCCATAACTTTTGAAGCTGTGCCCAATCAAGAACCTGTCAAGCTCTGCCTGAAATGCACCCAATGACCTGGACTCCACAGTTGCATGTGGTAACAAATTCCAGAAGTTCACTACCCTCTAGCTAAAAAAATTTCTCTGCATCTCCTTTTTAAACGGACACCCCTCTATCCTGAGCCTGTGCCCTCTCGTCCTATGCTCCCCCACCATGGGAAACCTCTTTTTCGCATCTACTCTGTCATGAGCTTTCAAGATTTGAAAGGTTTCCATAAGATCCCCCTCATCCTTCTAAATTCCATTGAGTTCAGACCCAGAGCCATCAACCATTCCTTGTATGATTACCCTTTCATTCTCTGAATCAGCCTCCTGAACCGCCTCTGGACCTCTCCAATGCCAGCACAGTTAATGAGCCCAAAACTGTTCACAATAGGCAAGGTGAGGCCTCACCAGTGCCTTATAAAGCCTCAGCTTCATATGCCTGCTTTTGTACTCCAGACCTCTTGAAATGAATGCTAACATTGCATTTGCCTTCCTTATTAACGACTCAAAGGTTAACTCAAGTTAATCTTTATGGTGTTCTGCACAAGGACCCCCAGGTTCCTTTGCATCACAGATTTTTGGATTTTCTCCCCATTTAGAAAATAGTCTACACATTTATTTCAACTACCAAAGTGCATGACAATGCATTTTCCAACATTATATTTCATTTGCCACTTCCTTGCCTATTCTCCTAATCTGTATAAGTCCTTCAGCCTTCCTGTTTTCTCAACACTACCTGCCCTTCCACCATTCTTGTATCATCTGCAAACTTGGCAACAAAGCCAGCTATTCCATCATCTAAATAATTGATATACAGCATAAAAAGAAGCAGTCCTAACATTGACACCTGTGGAACACAACTAGTCACTGGCAGCAAACCAGACAAAGATCCTTTTATACCCTCCTACCAATCAGCGAATGCTCTAACCATGTGAGTAAATTTCCTGTAATACCATGGGCTCTTAACTTGGTCACAGCCTCATGTGTGGCACATTGTCAAAGGCTTTCTGGAAGTCCAAATATACAACATCCACTACATCTCCTTTATCTATCCTACTTATAATGTCCTCTCTTTTGTTTTTACATTAGCTTTGACTTTCTTTGTTAGTCACAGATGTTTTACCATTTGAGTATTTCTTCATTTTTGGAATACATCTGTCCTGCACCTTCCTCATTTTTCCCAGAAACTCACACCATTGTTGCTTGCTGTAATCCCTGCCTGTATCTCCTTCCACTTTACTTTGGCCAACTCCTCTCTCATACTACTGTAATTCCCCTTATTCCACTGAAATACTGCTACGTCAGATTTTATTTTCTCCCTACCAAATTTTAAGTTCATATTGTTAGCAGTGGTTCCTAAAGGCTCTTTTACCTTAATCTCTGTAATTGCCTCTAGTCCATTATATAACACCCAATTCAGTATAGCTGATCCCCTAGTAGGCACAAGAACAAACTGATTTAAAAAGTCATCTTGTAGGCATTCAAGAAACTCATTCTGTTGGGATCCATTACCAACCTAATTTTTCCAATCATCCTGTACGTTAAAGTCTCCCATGACTATCATATCATTGCCCTTTTGACGTGCCTATTCTATTTCCTGTTGTAATCTGTGGTTCACATCCCAGCTACCCTTCCAGTTTCTTTATTCAACATCTTCCAATCCTATGTGACATCTTTCTACTTATTTGATACTATTTTTTTTTACCAGCAGAGCCATACCCCCACATCTGCCTATCTCCCTATCCCTCCAATACAACATGTAACCTTGGACATTCAGCTCCTAACTACAACCGTACCTTCATCCATGATTCCGTGATAGCCACAACATCATGCCTGACAATCTAACAGTGAAACAAGATTGTCCACCTTATTTCTTACACTCCATACATTGAGATACAACACTTTGAGTACTGTATTTGCTATCCTTTTTGATTTTGCATCTCTAATGCACTGATACTCACCCTGCTGGCTGTAATTTTGACCTACCATAGACATAGACATAGAAAATAGGTGCAGGAGTAGGCCATTTGGCCCTTTGAGCCTGCACCGCCAATCAGTATGATCATGGCTGATCATCCAACTCAGAACCCTGTACCTGCTTTCTCTCCATACCCCATGATCCCTTTAGCCACAAGGGACATATCTAACTTCCTCTTACATATGGCCAATGAACTGGAACTGGCCTCAACTGTTTCCCGTGGCAGAGAATTCCACAGATTCACCACTCTCTGTGTGAAGAAGTTTTTCCTCATCTCAGTCCTAAAAGGCTTCCCCTTTATCCTTAAACTGTGACCCCACATTCTGGACTTCCCCAACATCGGAAACAATCTTCCTGCATCTAGCCTGTCCAATCCCTTTAGAATTTTATACATTTCAATAAGATTCCCCCTCAATCTTCTAAATTCCAGTTAGTATAAGCCTAGTTGATCCAGTCTTTCTTCATATGAAAGTCCTGCCATCCCAAGAATCAATCTGGTGAACCTTCTCTGTACTCCCTCTGTAGCAAGAATGTCTTTCCTCAGATTAGGGGACCAAAACTCCACACAATATTCTAGGTATGGTCTCAACAAGGACTTGTACAACTGCAGTCGAACCTCCCTGCTCCTGTACTCAAATCCTTTTGCTATGAATGCCAACATACCATTTGCCTTTTTCACCGTCTGCTGTACCTGCATGCCCACCTTCAATGACTGGTGTACAATGACAGCCAATTCTCGTTGCATCTCTCCTTTTCCTAATCGGCCACCGTTCAGATAATAATCTGTTTTCCTGATCTTGCAACCAAAGTGGATAACCTCACATTTATCCACATTAAATTGCATCTGCTATGAATTTGCCCACTCACCTAACCTAACCAAGTCACCCTGCATCCTCTTAGCATCCTCCTCACAGCTAACACTGCCGCCCAGCTTCGTGTCATCCGCAAACTTGGAGATGCTGCATTTAATTCCCTCATCTAAATCATTAATATATATTGTAAACAACTGGGGTCCCAGCACTGAGCCTTGTGGTACCCCACTAGTCACTGCCTGCCATTCTGAAAAGGTCCCGTTTACTCCCACTCTTCACTTCCTGTCTGCCAACCAATTCTCTATCCACATCAATACCATACCCCCAATACCATGTGCTTTCAGTTTGCACACTAATCTCCTGTGTGGGACCTTGTCAAAACCCTTTTGAAAATTCTAAATATACCACATCCACTGGCTCTCCCCTATCCACTCTACTAGTTACATCTTCAAAAAATTCTGTAAGATTCGTCAGACATGATTTTCCTTTCACAAATTCATGCTGACTTTGTCCGAGGATTTCACCTTTTTCCAAATGTGCTGTTATCACATCTTTGATAACCGAACTCTACCATTTTCCCCACCACCGATGTCAGACTAACCAGTCTATAATTCCCCGGTTTCTCTCTCCCTCCTTTTTTAAAAAGTGGGGTTACATTAGCCACCCTCCAATCCTCAGGAACTAATGCAGAATCTAAGAAGTTTTGAAAAATTATCACTAATGCATCCACTATTTCTTGGGCTACTTCCTTAAGCACTCTGGGATGCAGACCATCTGGCCCTAGGGATTTAGCTGCCTTTAATCCCTTCAATTTACCTAACACCACTTCCCTACTAACATGTATTTCCCTCAGTTCCTCCATCTCACTAGAACCTCGGTCCCTTGCTATTTACAGAAGATTATTTATGTCCTCCTTAGTGAAGACAGAACCAAAGTAGTTATTCAATTGGTCTGCCATGTCTTTGTTCCCTATGATCAACTCACCTTTTTCTGACTGTAAAGGACCTACATTTGTTTTGACCAATCTTTTTCTTTTCACATATCTATAAAAGCTTTTACAGTCCGTTTTTATGTTCCCTGCCAGCTTTCTCTCATAATCTTTTTTTCACTTTCCTAATTAAGCCCTTTGTCCTCTTCTGCTGGTCTCTGAATTTCTCCCAGTCCTCAGGTGTGTCACTTTTTTTTGCTAATTGATATGTGTCTACTTTGGACTTGATACTATCCCCAATTTCCCTTGTCAGCCACGGGTGCACTACCTTCCCTGGTTTATTATTTAGCCAAACTGGGATGAACAATTGTTGAAGTTCATCCATGCGATCTTTAAATGCTTGCTATTGCATATCCACCATCAATCATTTAAGTATCATTTGCCAGTCTATCTTTGCTAATTCACGTCTCATACCTTCAAAGTTACCCTTCTTTAAGTTCAGAACCTTTTTTTCTGAATTAACTATGTCACTCTCCATCTTAACGAAGAATTCCACCATATTATGGTCACTCTTACCCAAGGGGCCTCGCATGACAAGATTGCTATCTAACACTTCCTCATTGCTCAACACTCAGTCTAGAATGGCCTGCTCTCTAGTTGGTTCCTCGACATGTTGGTTCAGAAAACCATCCCGCATATGTTCCATGAAGTCCTCTTCCTCAGCACCCTTACCAATGTGTTCACCCAATCGATATGTAGATTGAAGTCACCCATTATAACTACTGTTCCTTTATTGCACACATTTCTAATTTCCTGTTTAATGCCATCCCCAACCTCACTACTACTGTTAGCTGGCCTGTACACAACTCCCACCAGCGCTTTCTGCCCCTTAGTGTTATGCAGCTCTACCCATATCGATTCCACATCCTCCAGGCTAATGGCCTTTCTTTCTATTGCATTAATCTCCTCTCTAACCAACAAGGCTACCCCAGCTCCTTTTCTTTCCTGTCTATCTCTCCTGAATATTGAATATCCCTGGATGTTGAGCTCCCATCCTTGGTCACCCTGGAGCCATGTCTCTGTGATCCCAACTATATCATATTCATTAATAACTATCTGCACATTCAATTCATCCAACTTGTTACAAATGCTCCTCACATTGACAAACAAAGCCTTCAGGCCTGTTTTTACAACTCTCTTAGCCCTTATACAATTATGTTGAAAAGTGTTTTTTTTTTGCTTTTTTGCCCTGCATTTGCCTGCCTGCCACTTTTAAACTACTTTTTGCTTCTATCCTCATTTTACACCCCTCTGTCTCTCTGCACTTGTTCCCATCCCCCTGTCACGTTAGCTTAAAGCCTCCTGAACAGCAGTAGCAAACGCACCCCCTAGGGCATTGGTTCCAGTCCAGCCCAGGTGCAGACCATCCTGTTTATATTGGTTCCACCTCCCCCAGAACTGGTTCCAATGCTCCAGAAATTTGAATCCCACCCCCTTGCACCATTTTTCAAGCCACGTATTCATCTGAAATATCCTCCTATTTCTACTCTGACTAGCACCTGGCACTGGTAGTAATCCAGAGATTATTACCTTTGTGGTCTTACTTTTTAGTTTATCTCCTAACTCTCTATATTCATCTTGTAGGACCTCATCCCATTTTTTACTTATATCATTGGTACCTATGTGCACCCCGACCACTGGCTGTTCACCCTCCCATTCCAGAATGTCCTGCAGCTGCTCAGAGACATCCTTGACCCTTGCACCAGGGAGGCAGCATACCATCCTGGAGTCTCGTTTGCGGCCGCAGAAACGCCTATCTATTCCCTTATAATCGAATCCCCTATTACTATAGCTCTCCCACTCCTTTTCCTTCCCTCCTGTGCTGCAGAGCCACCCATGGTGCAATGAACTCGGCTGCTGCTGCCTTCCCCTGATGAGACATCTCCCCCAACAGTATCCAAAACAGTATATCTGTTTAGGAGGGAGATGACCTCAGGGGCCTCCTGCACTACCTGCCTATTGCTACGCTGTCTAGTGGCCACCTCTTCCCTTTCTGCCTGTGTAGCCTTTACCTGTGGTGTGGCCAACTCACTAAATGTGCTATTCATGACTTTCTCAGCATCGCAGATGCTCCAGTATGAATCCAATCGCAGCTCCAGGTGCTCAATGCGGTCTGCCAGAAGCTGCAGTTGGACACACTTCCTGCAAACATAGTAGTCAGGGACACTGGAAGTATCCCTGATTTCCCACATGCTGCAGGATGAACAAACCACGGGGCCGATCTCAGCTGCCATGACCTACCCAATACTTGCCTCAACTTTTGAAACTTTATCCTTTGAAAGGAACTTACTCGGCCTTACCTCACTTGGAGTGAAGCTTGTCCTCAGCCTCTGCTCGCCGAAGCCTCTTGAGTCAAAGCCTTAAATCTCCACTCCTTCACTGGCCCACTCACTCACTGGCCACTTTCCTATCACCTACCTGCCCTTCCTGACAGTCTGACTTCATGCTATCTTTGCATTTTTACTATCTGTCCTATCATGAGTCCCTTCATTCCGGTTCCCATTCCCTGCCAAATTAGTTTAAACCCTCCCCAACTGCTCTAACAAACCTGTCTGTGAGAATATTGGTCCCCCTTGAGTTCGGGTGCAACCCATCCTTTTTCTATAGGTCATACCTCCCCCAGAAGAGATCCCAATGATCTAAGAACCTGAAGCCCTGCCATCTGCACCAACTTCTTAGCCACGCATTTATCTGCCAAATCAGCCTGTTTCTACCCTCACAAGTGTGTGGAAAAGGTAGCAATCCAGAAATTACTACCCTGGAGGTTCTGCTTCTCAGCTTTCTGCCCTGCTCTCTAAACTCTCTTATCAGGACCTCATTGATTTTCCTTCCTATGTCATTGGTACCAATATGTACCAAGACATCTGGCTGCTCTCCCTCCCACTCTAAAATGCCATGATCATGATCCGAGACGTCCCTGACCCTGTCACCTGAGAGGCAGTATACCATCTGGGCGTCCCGTTCACATCCACAGAATTTCATGTCTTTTCCTCTGACTAATGAGCCCTCTGTCACTACTGCTCCCCTCTTCTCCCTGTTTACCTTCTGCACCACAAATCCAAGCTCAGTGCTTGTAACATTGTCTCCATGCCATTACCCTGGAAGTTCATCCCCCACAACAGTGTCCAAACCTATGTACTTATTTTTGAGGGGGATGATCACAGGGGTGTTCTGCTATAACTGCCCATTTTGTTGAGTCATTTCTTGTATGCCACTTTAATCAAAGATTTCTGAAAGTTCAAATAAACTTTCCGAAATCATCAACATACCTGTCCATCACTGATGTAATTTGCAGGATAGTGAAACTAGCAGATTTGGCAAACATGATTTCCTTTATTTAGATATATACCAATTTCTATAATATCTTTATTAATTTCTAATTATTAGTTTTCATTTTATTTTACTTCAAATTTATTATTTCATCCCTGCCTGGCTTACATTGATTGAGAAGTTTCTAGATCCTCTTATGTAAGATTTACACAATCCTCCAAATCCAAGATCATTTTTATTACTATTATTAGGTATGTGAATCAGAGATCAAGAAATGTGATAGGGTCTATTTGGATGTAGGAATAATGTTGGTAACTGATTCCTCTGCTCCAGTTTCTACATCATACACAAGACATACATTTCCAGATTTGACATCCAAAAATGCATCCAAGATGCAGGTTACAACAGAACAAAAAAAATTAAGTACTCTCTGTGATTAAATTCCAAATAAATTGGGCTTACATTGTTGACTTGCGATGATGCTTTTCAAAAAAACATCATGTATGCATTTGGCAATACCACAGCTGAAAATTATTATTACTGTTGACATGATTATTTAATAACATAACTGAAACTCCGTTGGCAGCACTAGTTGAATGCAGATTAGAACAAGTAATTGTTCTGTTGATCTAGAGTCCAAATAAATTAAGCAGAAATGATATTTATTGGATTTATTGCTCATACTGAAAGTCTTCTGTTGACTGGCAATGATTGTAATGGGGTTCAGGTGAAATACATTTAAGCAGATACAATGGAACTTGGAAAGAAAAATCTTTTATTCTTTGTAGGAAGTGAAAATGCCAGATCTATGCCAAAACCATCAACCACATCCTCGTGCTTCTCTCTTTCCATCCTATCTTCCATCACACATTTAAAATAAAGGAGAAAGGGATAACTAAAACAAATTAACAAAAGCACAACAGCCACTCAGCTGAAATAATAACTTAAAACAAAATTGTTATACAATTCCATTGCTAATATGTCATTTCTGATCCTGCATATTGATCATAATTGGGTCATATGTACATAAAGACATGCTGAGCATTCACATCTTTTCCTAATAATTAGTGAATGCTGGATGAACACTCAATTAGCAGAATGAAATACCTGTTGTAAAGAGCTACATTAACATTGCCTTGGCCTTCAGTTACCTCAGCAAACTAAAGATGAATCTGAAAGGTGACAATAATAAAGTTGCAAAACAGTTAAAATGTATTTTAATTATTTTAGCTCTCTAAGGAGCATCATCAATCAACTTAAATAGCAAACAGGGAAGAACAGTTAAATATTATTGTGTTAATAGCTGGTAATGTTTAACCCAGGATCAAAGTAAATATTTACTAAAAAAAACAATGAATGATTGAAAAACTGAGGAATGTTTTATTTGTAACAGTCACAGTCCTAATAAAGATATTCCCACAACACTATTGATAAGGAGTTCCACCATTTAAACCTGCTGATTATTAAGAAGCAATATCTTTTCAGGTTAAAATAGAGTGTGACTCAAAGGGGAAAATGCTAATGTTGAAGTTTCCATTCACCGCTGTTTTTCTCCACCATGGTGGTAGATGCCAAGGCTTGAATGTGGTCTTTAATGTAATTTTGTTGAATAGCTGCAGGAGATTTACAATTTGAGCCACCATGCAATTGTGGTGCATGGAAGTAAAGAGAACAAATGTTCATGGAGAGCCAGACAGCAGACTTATTTGTTTTGGATGATTAATTTTGGGACTGAACTCTTCTGGACAAATGGAGAATGCTTGAGGTAGAATGAAAAAAACTCAAAATATGCAGCTTCTGACTTGTTCTAGACAAAGTATCTGCTTGCAAGTCCATTTAAGTCTATGGAGTATGGAAACCCCCAAGTTATTAATGTGTTAGGACTTTGTACTGGTAATAGCAATAGCAAAGAGTAGGTATGATACCCAACAATTTTAATAACTTCATCAGTGATGTTTTATTTTAATATTATTTGATGTTTATTAGACTATGTCTGAAGTTTGTCTGAGCCTTGTTCAATGAGAGACCTGGAAATTTTTCTTTTGATAAGTGACAAATAGAAAAGAAGAATCTGCAGTAACTGAACTAACACATTATCTTCCCTTTACTAAAGGCTGGCCTGCTTTAAAATGACGTAAAACCCATTTTCCATAGACAGAACAGGAGCTTTAGTGTGCTGAAATTGAAATTTGCTTGTTAACTTAGTGGCTTGGATTTTGTTGGGAAATGTTGGCAGCTAATGAGAGAATTAGCTAAAAAGGATGTCATCATTGTTCCAATTATTACAGAGTAGGTATTATTGGCTTAAAAATCTTTTCTCACTCTTCCCTGAAGATAATATTGTCAAGGTATGGCATGATTCCAAATATGCCCAGCTGTTCTATATTATTTTGTCCAAGAGGCCATCTTTCACATTGGAGCCTGCAGAGTCCTTAGACATCTGTTCAGCCATGGGAGATGCAACACATTATCCAATTTCTACAAGTATTCTCCAGTAGGACATTACTGGAAAATGATGAAGAATGGAAAGCCTAGGTGATTTTTCTCCCTCAGTAGATGTTAGTTAATACTTTCACAGAAAGGTTTTCTGGATGTCAGAGAACTTAACTGTGAATGTATTCACCCAGTTAGCCAAATGGAATCAGAAAAAAATGTAGCCATGTTGAAATCATAATAATGTCTTAACACTGTTTTGGTAATTTAGTAGTTTCTTCAGCAAGCTTTTCAGTTTTAACATGCCTATAATTTATCTTGCTGTGCATGTTCATTATCCATGGAACATGCATCCAATTTATTTAACAATTATATTTTGTTCAGAGCCAAAAAATGTACTTTATACAGGCAACAGGTTTTTTTTCCCCCTAAGTGATCAAACTATCTCCCAACAAGTTTTATTTCACTGGACAATAAAGTTCTTGCTTCCTGCATCTTTTTGGATGTGTCTTATGGATTTTGGGTGCTGATCTTGAAAATCACTGTGAAATTTCCCTATCAAGCACTACTTTGTTGAAATCACTCATATTTGTTACTTAATTCATCATTCAACTCAAGTAGCTGATGCCAAGATTACGGAAGACATTTTTGTTGTTCCACATATCAAACCGGTCGTCAATGACAGGCAATTCAAAGATATTCTACTGTGACTGGAGAAAATAACATGGAAGACTTTCAAGGATGTTGTTGAAAATTTTCTTGACAGCTACAGAGCAGCAAACTAGGTGCAGCTGGTTGGCAATATGCTTCAAGCTTACAAAACCACGAAGTGCAACATTTCACTAAAGATACATTTTCTGCATTCCCATCTAGACTTCTTCCCTGCAAATCTTGGCACTGTCAATGAGGAGCACGATGAAAGGTTTCACCAGGTCAGTACGGTAATGAAGAAACAGTATCAGGGCAACTGGAATCCATCTAGACTGTTGAACACTTAAATGAGAAGCTTCAAATACTGAGTATAAATGAAAATCAGCAACAAAATATTTTGAGCTTAGTTGAACTATTGCAAAGCATCAGCACCATTATGCAATTAAACACATTATATCCATGAAAGTTAATATTTTATTTCTCCAAATTCCTATGCAAATGTACTCTGAAGTTACGTTTCTGTTCAGCTCTAAATGTTTTATCATAAGCAAAGAAACTCTGAGGATGTAACACTTTCAAAAAACTTTGTTGTGCAGTGTAATTTGAAGTTAATTGGTTTACGTATTTCTAAATCCGCTACAATTAAATTTTATTAATCACATTAATTATGATAGTTTCTAATGTATGCATTCAGAAGCCACACTGTAAGTTAATTGGAGTACAAAATATCTAAAATCACCATTTACACAAAGACAAGTTAACCATTCTCAAATAGCAGAAAAGCAATGCATACTATATTCAGAGAATTAACAAGGATATAGTATTATAATACATGATAATTAATAAAGACAATTTATATAATTGCAAGCAGCTTTAATTTTAACAGAACTATGATCATATTTCTGTAGAGACTAAATTTCAGTGTTGAATGCTGATTTAATATTTATTCCTCATGAAAATATGCAACATTTTCAATACTGGATCACAGAAGAGACTGAAATAAGAATAACTTGTGTTAAGTGTCATTGAAGCTTGTAACCAGATTAATCAAGATTAAAGATTCACTTACACTGATCAAGTGACTCATCTGAGTCATCAGGACAGTCTGGTTCACCATCGCAGAGCCAGTTCAGTGAAATACAGGTCACATGGTCATGGCAGAGAAATTCAGCTGGTCCACATGTTTTATGGTCTGCAAATCAAAGGAGAGGAAATCTTTTAAAAACACAGGTAATCCAAGTAGGTTTGCAAGTGGTCCAAGCAGCTGTTTGCATGTCACTGTGGCTGTACCCTGATATAATGCTTCCACAGGTGAGTTTAGTTGACAGGCCTCATACCTCAGTGAGATTGGGACATGAACATCCTTGCTTGTGAAATCAGCTCTGGTGGACTGGGCAGATGGGATCAACAATGCTATCTAACAGCCATGAAGGCAGTTCTGCAATGCAGAAGTCATGACACGACGCAAGCCGTAGTCATGGTCATCCACTGCATCCAAGGAAGATCCCAGTTTGCTATGACTACTCATACCACTGGACCTGCACTTCCAAAGTGGAGGGAGTGGAATTGCCCCAGTGCTATAGCATTTCCACTTTAAAGACTCCCCCACGCAGGTCTCTTAGCATTGTTGGATATGACAGAACAGCAATCAATCCAAGTATTACTAAAGTCCTGGGATAAGACAAAAAAACAAATTTTTCCACTTATTTCATGCTCATTGTTTTGAACATACAATGACACAATTGTAAATTATTCAGTCTTTTGAGCCTAAAATGTATGGAATTAGTCATGAGTGCAGAAGCTTTGCAAAAATCTCAGCTATTTTCCCCTACTCAGTGCAGCAACTTGAACATAGTTGCATTAGATTAAGTTAATCAATCATTTGAAATTCATCTTTCATTTTTTCTACATTTAGGTTTATAAATTTGAATTAAAACAATGCAAATTATAAGCAATTTTGCAGTTGGATGAAAACAAAAAAAAAATAACAGAAATGTCAAGACAGTTTCTTACTCCACTAAAGCTGCCTCTCTAGCTGAGTATTTCAAGAATTTATTACTTTCATTTGCAATAACAGAGTTGGCTAATCAAAATCACCTAATTCCTTAATATATGGAAAAGGCTTTGAAAAAAGCTTTACAAGTAAACAATGTTCTGCTATTTTGTCCAGCATTAGGGCCCACACATTCCTTCATTTAATGTAATGAAACTTTCATGTGCATAAACAGAATGCCCATTGCTTTCCTCTTGCCTGCAAATTCTTTGCAGACAAGCCTATTTACTCTAGCATCAAAGCAAATCAAAACCTCCTTAAATACATGTGACAGCTCTTTTCAATTGAATTGGGAAGGACAGTGCGTTTTATTTTACTGGCCACAAGCTGGAGGAACTTTTGGTTACCATGTTACTGTGGGAGAAACTATACCTTGTTATAAAAACGTTTGAATTGAACTGTTTAAATAGGTCAGTGCAAAACAATTAAATCGCTTTCAAAAGTAACTATTTATTTAATGTGTTTGTTATTTTATGTTCTTTGCTATATTGTTGGTCAAAATGCCAGCAACAGAGCAAAAACTTGATTGCATTACAGAACTACAGAGATGTTCCCACAGTTGAAAGGGATAACTGAACCTATATAGACCATTAACTACATTGCAAAATTTATATCAGAATGCACAACAATAAGGCTAGAAATTATATAATGTGGTGCTAGATTTATGTTAAACTCAAAGCTACATGATATGATTTCTATGCAATGACATTTTCAAATTAAATACCGGGGTGATTGATACGTTTGTGGCCTAAGGTAGACGGAGTCAATTTTAGAAAACCTAGCACATTTATTTTTCAATATAGTCCCCTCCTACATTTTCACACAGTCCAGCGGTTGTGGAGCATACAGATCTTGGAGCTCCAGCAGGTATCCACGGCATGGGTGATTGATAAGTTTGTGGCCTAAGGTAGAAGGAGATGAGTTATACAGCTCTTGTTACATGCACATGCAGTTCAACTCTGATTATGCAGAAAGTTTGAATAACTTATCTCCTTTTACCTTAGGCCACAAACTTATCAATCACCCTGATGAGTTATTAACTTCACACTTTGTGCGAGTCGAGGAGGCCATGGATTGACATATCAGAATGTGAGTGGGAAGAAGAACTAAAATGGGTGGCCACTGGGAAATTTTGCCTTTTAAGGTCGAGGGACCGAGCTCTATCATTCAATTAAACTTTTTGCCGCAGCTTTATTTTCTTACATTCATACTAGCAAAGTCATAGTAAATTTATTAGCAAAGTGTGTATATATCACCATATACTGCCTTTCTTGCACACATTTACAGGGAAATAAAGAAATATTTATTGTTATGATCCCAGCCCCCTCCTTTGTGAGAATTGCAAGAGCACCCGTTGGGGGGGGGGGGGGGGGTCAGTAGACCCAGGAAGTGAGAGAGAGAGAGAGAGAGAGAGAAACGTGCCAAATTGCACGTCCCACCCGGGATACAGAATAAGACGACAGCGACTATTGTCTCATGGAGACCACATGAAAAGCCCTCGAGCAAGGTGGGCTGGTTGAGAGAGAGATTGCATCATCACCACCTGATTGACACCTGCGACCCCGTGAGGAAGTATAAAGGAGAGTCTCAGGGGGACAGCCCCCTCAGACGCACCAAGAAGACACAAGAGAGTGATCCCGCAGCAGCGGGAAGCCATTCTGAAGGAAGCCACGTGCGTTAGATTCCGGGATTGGAATTTGTGGCTGGATTCACAGAAAACCACTTTTAACTAACATCGGGGAGAGGAAACCAACGCTCCCCCGATTTCACGGAAGATTCATCAAGACTCGGCAAGTTTTTTCTCCTCTCCCCCAATCTCTCTCTCTCGGTCGCCCCACGTGAAACCCAGCGATGTTCAAAGGGCTGAGGCCTGCAGACTTTCTGAGTGACTTATATTTCCAACGGACAATCTATTAACCCCGATACACCAGCAGAGCTCACTTCTTAATGATGATTATTACTATACCCGCGCTTTAGATTGAGTGTTGACGATGTGCACTATCTGAATGTATGTATTAACCCCACTTTTGTGTCCCTTTATAAATAAAACGTTTGAAAATAGTGACATCAGACTTCAACGGACCTCTCTATCTTTGCTGGTAAGTTCTCCAGTTACAGGATTCATAACAGTTGGGGGCTCGTCCGGGATTTGACACCAAATTGGGAGGCCAGTGAATCGGGCTTGTAAATCAAAAGCTTGAATCTGGTTACGCAGGTAGCCAGACGGGAAACCAGCAAAGATGGACGTGGGTGAATTTATGGAAAACCCGACGGTGGGGTCACTAGAGGTGGCCACAAAATCAGACTTGTTAAATTTAGCGAAGGGGTTGAACCTCACAGAAGTGAGGTCGTCCATGAAAAAGCGGGAGGTACGAAGGGCCATAACTCAGTATTACGTTGAGAAGAATGTGTTTCAAGATGAGGTATTGGAAGATATCCCTGACAAACTACCATCAAGTGGGACGGTTCAGTTAGAGGAGGAGAAATTAAAGTTGGAACGTGAAATTAAGTTAAAGGAGCTGGAAGCGGCTGAGAGAGAGAGAGAGAGAGAGGGAAAGGCAAGAGAGAGAGAGGGAAAGGCAAGAGAAAGAGGGGGAAAGGCAAAGACAGCATGAAATTCACCTAAAGAAGCTAGAAGCAGAAGAGAAAGAGAAGTAACGGGCTGAGAAAGAGAAGGAACGGGCTGAGAAATAGAAGGAACGGGCTGAGAAATAGAAGGAACGGGCCGAGAAATAGAAAGAACGGGCCGAGAAAGAGAAACAGAGGCAACATGACTGGGAAATTGAGAAGATGAGGAACGAGCGAAGAGATCAAGGGTTAGACCAAGCAGAGCGGTTTAATGTTAGTAGGGAGTTGAGATTGGTGCCCCCGTTTGAGAAGACAGATGTCAATAGTTATTTCTTGCTTTTTGAAAAGGTGGCAGTAAATCAGAAGTGACCAAAAGAGCAGAGGGTGGCGTTGTTACAAAGTGTGTTAAAGTGGAAGGCCCAACGAGCATATGCGGCCTTGTCCCTGGAGGAGGGAGGAGTGGAGAATTATGATGAGGTAAAAAAGGTCATTCTCCAGACTTACGAATTGGTACCTGAGGCCTATAGACAAAAGTTTAGAAATTTAAGGAAATGGTGGAATCAAACGTATACCGAGCTAGCCCATGAGAAGGGGGTGCTCTTGGACCGGTGGTGCACTGCGGAAAGAGTGGGCGAGGATTATGGGCATCTCAGGGAGTTGTTTTTGATTGAGGAATTTAAAAGTTGTGTTCCGGAGGAGATCCGGGTGTATTTGAATGAGATGCCGGATAAGTCTATTTCAGAATTTACCAGGTTGGCGGACGAATATGCCCTAACCCACAAGACAAAGACTCCCTCAAATAAAGGTCCTCAGAGAGACCGTGGGAACGATTGAGAAAGTCCGACGAGTGAGGCAGAGGTCGCACCGGGAGCTAGCGGTAAGGTTGAGGGGAAAAGGCAAGACAGCCAGAGTGTTCCGGGTTTGACCTGTTTTAATTGTGGAAAGGAGGGGCACATTGCATCTCGATGCTTTGCTCCAAGGAAGGAGGTAGGAAGAGGGAAAGCCGCAGTCCCTATCACGTGTGCCGTGGTAATCAGCAAATTGACCAGAGACCCGAGGGTAGACAGAGTACGAGAAGGCTCTGGGAGTTGTCTGTCACACGGAACCGTGTCTGTGACGGAGGGAGACACACCAGTTCCCGTACGGATCTGGAGGGATACGGGCACTGAACTATCCCTGGTTAGCCGTAAGGTACTAGAATTTGGTCGGGAAACGGGCATGGTAAAGATGGAAGGAATAAATAAACGGATAGAAACGGTGCTCTTATATAAGGTCATTCTGGATTGTGAGCTGGTGTATGGATCAGTTGAAATAGGGGTGCCCTCAGAATTCCCGAGATCTGACGTGGACATCCAGCTGGGAAATGACTTAGCAGGGGGTAAGGTTTGGTCAGCCATGCTGCCGACCTGGCGACCGGTGAGTAGGGTGGCCCTGTCCCTAGCGCCCAAGGACCATCTCGCTGGCACGGTCACTCGCAGCCTGTCGAGAGAGAGAGCTGTGAACGAGAGCAGTTTAAATCTGGCCAGTTTTGATTTGGCCGAGACGTCTTTGCTGACCCTGTGCCATGTGGGTTTAGTGGGTGGTAAGACGAAGAGTAGTAAAGTGAAAGGGCATAAGGGAAAGGAGATAGATCTGCCTTTAGCGAAGAAAAAAATCCTAAAGGTAGGAAATAAAGATGAGAAACAGATAAAGCTGTTAAAAGGTCCAGAGTTGGACATGGATGATCTGTCTGGTTTGGCAGAATTGTTTGAAGAACTTGGGAGTTCTAAAGGTGTTCCCGATAATGAGAGAAGGGCAGTCCTAGATGGAAAGGATACCCTTGCCTCGAAGGGGTCTGCTGAAAGGGCCGAGGAAGTTGTTTCAGCTCGCAGAGTTGCGCCTTCACCGGGGTGGGAGCTGCCCAGAGAGTAACTGGGAAGATCGGGGTAAGTTAGAATTTGAAAAAGATACGGGTGTTGAAAGCCTGGAAGAGGCCAATGTCCCGTTTGAGTGTGTCCGAGATGGGGATGCACGAGGTGCTGAACCTGGTAACGGAGCACAGAAGAAGTCTGAGGTATCTGATTCAGTGGAACTGGGCGGCCGTCTTTATGAGTCAGATGGACTTGGTTCAGTGGGAAAGGGGTTAATCTTGGTAACCGGGGGAAGTGTGAGTTCCCCGGTGTTTGTACTCGAAGGTGGGTTCAAAGTTAATGCCGAATTTAAGAATGGGGGGATGAGGATTGTTAGCAAAGGAAACGGAAAGTCTGTAGTTTCCAAATCAAAGGAAGAAATCTTAAACCTGGCAGATCGCTCACAGAGTGAGCCGGGGAATAGCGGGGCCCCCCACTCTATTGTTATGCCAGGATGGGGTGTGAAAAGGCTGCCTTCGACAGGCTACTTGAGCGAAGAGTTCCAATCAAACACCAATAGCCTGAAGGGGACTGATAAAAGGTCCAGCCACCTGGGTGAAATCAAAGAATTGGGTGGAGATGGTCTATGTCTGATGCATGGTGTTGCTAAAGTAACCCCGATGAACGGGGTGGGTGGGAGTTCACCACGCAAAACTACTCAAGTTCCCCACGGGGGGGGGGGGGGGGCTCGCCGAAAAAGAGGCGATGGTTAATGGGGATGCCATTGTTAGGCAGCCAAGCAGGTTGAATGGGTTTGTGCCAAAGCCTGTGAATAATAAAGACAGCCCTTTGGAGACCTGCCGGTTAAGTTAAAAGACTGAAACGATTAGTATTCGTGTAAACTTTTGTAAATGCACCTAAGCTAAGGTCACACCTCCTTAGTTTTGTTGCTTAAGAAAAAAAATAAATAGGTGGTTATTGAATTGAAGTCTGATGTACGGTTCGCAATGTTAAGATATTAAAGAAAGGGACACTGTAATCGTTAACTATTTAGATACTGACTTGAATGTATAACGGTAGTACTCTGTGAAAAGAAAAACTTCTGTATTGTGTTAGATTCAAAACTCCTGTAAGACTGTGTACCAATCCGTTTTAACCGCTGGTAAAAACGTTTTAAGAGGGGAGGTGTTATGATCCCTGCCCCCTCCTTTGTGAGAATCGCAAGAGCACCCGTTGAGGGGGGGGGGGGGGGGGTCAGTAGATCCAGGGAGTGAGAGAGAGAGAGAAACGTGAAAAATTGCACGTCCCACCCGGGATACAGAATAAGACGACAGCGACTATTGTCTCATGGAGACCACGTGAAAAGCCCTCGGGCAAGGTGGGCTGGTTGAGAGAGAGATTGCATCATCCCAACCTGATTGACACCTGCGACCCCGTGAGGAAGTACAAAGGAGAGTCTCAGGGGGACAGCCCCCTCAGACGCACCCAGAAGACACGAGAGAGTGTTCCCACAGCAGCGGGAAGCCATTCTGAAGGAAGCCACGTGCGTTAGATTCCGGGATTGGAATTTGTGATTTGTGGCTGGAATCACAGAAAACCGCTTTTAACTAACATCGGGGAGAGGAAACCAACGCTCCCCCCCCCCCCCCGATTTCACGGAAGCCTCATCAAGACTCAGCAAGTTTTGTCTCTTCTCCCCCAATCTCTCTCTCGGTCGCCCCACGTGAAACCCAGCGATTTTCAAAGGTCTGAGGCCTGCAGACTTTCTGAGTGACTTATATTTCCAACGGACAATCTATTAACCCCTAGACATCAGCAGAGCTGATGATTATTAATATACCCGCGCTTTAGATTGAGTGTTGACGATGTGCACTATCTGAATGTTTGTATTAACCCTACTTTTGTGTCCCTTTATAAATAAAATGTTTGAAAATAGTGACATCAGACTTCAACGGACCTCTCTATCTTTGCTGGTAAGTTCTCCAGTTAAGGGATTCATAACACTATAAAATAACAAAGTCTGACAGACAACCAACATGTAGAAAAATTCAAATGTTCAAAACAAAATTTAAAAGTAATTACATTGAAAACATGAATTATAGAGTCCTTGAAAGTGAGTCTATAGGCTGTGAAATCATCCACACTGGTGTAGGAGTCTGATGGGTGTAGGGGAATAACTGCTCCTGAACCTGGTGGTGTGGGACCCACGGTTCATGTATCTCCTGCCCGATGGTGGTAGTGAGAAGATATCATGGCCTGCATGGTGGGGATCCTTGATGTTAAGTGTTACTTTCCCATGGCAGTGCTCCTTGTAAATGTCCTTAATGTATCAGCAACTGAACCTACAGATTACCCTTGTGTAAATAATCCTAAGGATTAACAGACCCACAGGTAGAGAAATGTCTTCCAGCCTCAGACCTGAATGAATAATCTCTTATTATCACACACCAGCCAGTGAAAACCTGCTTCCCAAGTCCTGTAAGAATAATTCAATGTTTTTCAGTAAGGACTCCTTCCATTCAGTTCAATGCAAGAGAGCTATGTCCATAGTGCTTAATGTCTCTTGATGGGATTTTTTTCTCTAACAAAGTAGATGATGCCACATTTTTCCACATAGTATTCCATTGGTCAGGTGTTTACCTATTCACTCAGACTGTTTGTATTCTTTCAGATGCTCTTATAAACTTCATGTTGTTTTCTGTCTAAAATCCATATTTGCAATATTTACAGGAATCCTGATTCTATTTGATTTTTTTATAGTATTGTACTGTCCATTTCTTGACTTGAGGAAGGTCTTCAGCTCAATAGCATCCCAGGTCATTTTATTCCAAAGTAATTTCTGGGGAAAATTCACAACCATATAATCTTCTATATGGCCTTCCATGTATTGGGTTTCCCTCCCTTAATAATTGCTTCCACTTCTTCCTTGATGGGTTATAATCTATTTGTGTCTTTTGCACTCTTGGAATAAACTACTTCTTTCAACTGAAAGCATTCATGCTTCTTTGAGTAGTCACCAAAATACTTGTAAAATTTGAAGATTTTCTTCAATACATCATTGTGAATCTACTAACATTCATCTTGCCCAATTATATGCTGAAAGATCTTCAATGAATATTTAATACTACAAGTTAGTTTTACACAGGAATGAAGTCTGTTATATATTATATTAATATACTAATATTTCCACATTTGAACATATTCATGTTACTGGTCTGTTCATCAGTAACTCAGAATTAGGTTGATTATTACTGATATTTGTCATGAAACTTGTTGATTTGCAGCAGCAGTGCCGTGCACCAACAAAAATTATGATAAATTACTAAATATGTACAGTAAATAGAAAAAAAGATAAAAAGCAAGGCATTTGTTCATGGACCAATAAGAAATTTGATAGCAGAAGGGAAGAAGCTGTCCTTAGAATGCTGAGTGTATGTCTTCAGGCTCCTGTATCTCCTCCTCAATAGTAATAACTTGAAGAAAGCATGTCACAAATTTGGGGGCATTCCTTCTAGAGGCATCTCCTCTTGAGGATGTCCGGGATGGCGGAGAGAATTTGGCAACATGCGTGTTGATTAGACATTTGCATTAATGAGCAGTTGTAAATGTATATCTAATGAAGTGGCCACTGAGTGTTTAATCTCACATTATGATCTATCTTAACACTTGGGTATCCTTGAAAATTTCCACATACTAAACTCTAGGTTATCCACGTGTGATTTTGAATGAGAATCAGAATCGGGTTTAATGTCACCGGCATGTGTCTTGAAATCTTTTGTTTTTGCAGTACTGTAGTACAGTGCAATATGTAGTAATAGAGAAAAAAATGTGAATATATTGTGTATGTATAAAATAGTTGCATTAAATAAATAGTGCAAAAATAGAGATAAAAATATAATGAGGTTGTGTTCGTGGGATCAATGTCCATTCAGATATCTGATGGCAGAGCAGAAGAAGATGTTTGTGAATCATTGAGTGTGTGCCTTCAGGCTTTTGTACCTCCTCCCTGATGGTTGTAATGAGAACAAGGCATGTTCTGGGTAAGGGGGGTTTTTCTTTGTAGCTGAAGCTTCCATCCTAAAATTCTCTTTCCACTCTTGCTTCACTTCATTACACATCAATGTTGATTGAAAATCAGAACCAGCCCAAAAATCGTTAACTATTTCCTGTCTATAGTAAAACGCTTCTAATCTATTATCTAACTGTTCAGAAATCCCAATGATTCAGAATCTGATTCATTGTTATTCCTACATACCTTTTAACCCAGCAAGGCCCTGGTTCCAGAGTCCCTTTAACACATCAGGGGCTGATTTCCATACTTCCTCTTCTCCCTACAAAATCACAAAGTTCTGTTTCCCCTTAAAACTCAACAGCTCCCCCTCTCCCCACATTCCCTTTAAATTTACTGGGTCCCCATTTCTCTCATTTCCTTCAAAGCTACTTCTGATTCCAAATTCCAGGTCTATAGCAATTCACAATTTATTTCTTGATAATCTACTATTATGGCAGAGAAGAAGGTCATGCAGACTACAGTGTCCAGGCCGGCATTTAGCCAAAACTCATTTTGTCATAGGGAGAATAGGCAGACACTACACATGCTGTACTGAATGTCAGGATAAGACCTGGGTCCATGGAGCTCTACGGTTGTGGAATTATATCATATTTTTCATTATTTTAGGATTTTGATATATGATACACGATTCTTGCACTTGATCACTGAATGGAATAATTTTTGCGTTCGATACACTAAAAATTTGCTTACATGATGTAGGTTTTACAATAACCAGAATAGCTTGTTTTTGTATGCTATTAAAGCATTATTTAGTGCAGCTGTATTTTCACCAATGTCATCAATTCTGAATTTCTGGAAAATGCTTTCATGTGCTTTATATATGAACTGAAAGACACATGCAGTTTGTCATTTGTGCTTTTGCTCACAATGCAATAAGCTTGAGTTTGAGCTGCCCTTTGCATCCTCTCCCACTGATGCAATTCCAGGCCAAAACTGCTGATGTTAGATTAGAATTCACAAATTCGCAAAGTCTGTTTGGTTCACTGGTCACATCTTTGATTTATTAAACAATTTATACCAACCTTTCCTTATCATCAGCACTTGAAATCATACAGTCATGGAGTAACATAATGCGGATCAAACCCATAGGCCCAACTCATCCATGCCAACCATGGTGCCCACAAAACTAGTCCCATTTGGCCCATAGCCCTCTAAAGTCCTCCTATCCACGTATTGATCTAAATATCTTTTATACTTTCCTCAACTGCTTCCTCTGGAAGCTCATTCCTTCTTTTCGTAACCCACTGCACGTAGAAGCTATTTTTCAGGTTCATTTAAATATTTTACCTCTCACCCTTAAGCCTATGCCCTCTAGATTTCAGATCCTCTTTTCCAGGGGGGAAAAGACTATATGCTTTCACTCTGTATATGCCGCTCATGATTTTATACACTAATTAAAATGGTCACCTCTCAATCTCTTTTGCTTCAAGAAATAAAGTCTTAGTCTATACAACCACCCCCTGTAACTGAGGTGCTTAAGACCAGATAGCGTGCTTGTAAATCTTCTCTTTACTCTTTCATGTTTAATAATGCCTTTCCTAAAACAGGGTGACCAAAATTTTACACAACGCTGCAGGAACGGTCTCATCATTGTCCTGTAGAAAATCACTGAAAAATACTGTGAGCATGGAAACACTGGAGACTGCAGATGCAAGAATCTGGAGCAAAAGCAATCTCTTGTGGCTACTCTAACAAACCAACAAAGCTTTGTGACTAGGTGTGGTGGGGGGGGGGGGGTGGTGAGGTGGTTAATCCTCATTGCTGCATCTTCCATAGAATCCAATAGTAATAATGTTGAAGAAATGTATTTGATCCTTTATTAAGAAACTAGCGAAATAAACATCCTTGAAACAATAAAAGCGCAGACATATATTAAAACTCTTCACTTCAATCATACCCCCACCCATGTGACTGACTACCATAATAAACATGCAACACAGAAGACAATGCAGATACAAAAATCAAATGTAGTACATGGCTCCTACACAGTCTGCTGGGGAAACCAAGCAGGTCAAGCAGCATCTTTGACAGGAAAAGAATTGTTAAAATTTGGGGTTGAAACCTTCAATTAAATCCTTGTGAGCTTCTAATGTAATCCTGCCAATGCCACATCAATATTCTGGGTTACCATAACCAGAAATGCAGTTGGTATTTTGACACTGGCACTTCAGCAAAATTCATTTGCTTGAATATGCTCAACATTTTTTTGTTGATATAGGGGATGTGGGAATTCCTGGCAAAGTCAACATTTATTGGCCATCACTAATTGTGTTTAAGTAGGTGGTGATGAATCATTATCTTGAATTTCTGAAATCGTCCAAGGAATGTACCTTACAATGTTCTTAGTAATAGAATTCCAGATTTACAACCAGCAATAACAAATCATATCCAGTTCAGGAAGGTGCATATCTGACAGGTGTGCAGATCAGTTAGTACTTTGTTACTAGAACAGTTTTGAGCTAGTGGGTTCAACCAGTGGACCTGGATCCTCTGTATATTGGGAAAAATGAAAATCAGATAAATTAAGAACTTCTTTTCTGTAGAGTGCAAATTTCTCTTTTATTTGTTCCATTATCTCCTGTAACCACTTTGCAAATACAAATTCTATGATCTAATGATACTGTTGGCTTTATATCTGAATCTTGCATTTAAGTTAACATAGCAGAGGAATCATATGATAGTTTAAAATATATACTCTCTAAGCTCAACCTACTGCACACTGCAACCAAAAATCTAGTCTGTGTATTTATTTACGAAATGCACTTCTTGTTTTAAGGAACATAGCCCCACGTTCGTTTGCTCTGCAATAGAAAGCCAGATAATGGTTGTAAATAATAACTTCCAATGTGATCTGGCAAGATTGTGCTCTTATTATGCATGGCTGAAACCTTTCAGCTTTGATTAGTTATCAACTGGATAAGTAGTTCATTTTGGAGCATGCCAGCTGCAAAGGCATTCTCCAAAATTGTATCCAAGCAGCTTCTACTGATGCACCTTACCATTCCTTTTAGAGTTTGCATTCATTTACAAATAGGGCATATTGGTAGTGTAGTTATTAGCACAACACCCTGTAGTAACCCAGGTTCTATCTCCGCTGCTCTCTGTAAGGAGTTTGGATCTTCTCCATTTACGAGTTTCCTCAGATGCTCTGTTCTCCTCCAACAGTCCAAAGACATTCTGGTTAATTGGTTCATAAACAAGAGAAAATCTGCAGATGCTGGAAATCTGACCAACACACATGTTTCAGGCCAAAATATTGACTAGTTTTTTTCCATAGGTGCTGCCTGGCCCACTGAGTTTTTCCAGCATTTCATGTGTGTTGCCTGGTAAATTGGTTAATTGGTCATTGTAAATTGTTCCATACTTAGGTTAGAGTTATATTGGGGGTTGCTAGGTGGTGAGGGTTGTGGGGCCTATTCTGTGCTGTATCCCAATAAAGAAATAAATGCAATCCATTTCTATCTTTACCGTTGACTGTGCTGCACTTTCAGTCATAATAAATCAAGCCATTTAGTTCTGGGAAACTTTCGGTCCACTCAGCATTCCAATTACTTTCACCTTATTGGAAAGACAAATAATCTTCTCCCTTTGAGGTATTCTCCATTACTCACAGAGACAGGGGCCTTGCTTTTAAATATTGGGATCAAGAACTTGACTCCTTTCTGTGCCATTTAAAATTTTATTCCCACACATCAGGCTATTAATGAGGTTCTCAGATATGACAGGTGGTGATCCAATTAACACTCGGAGGGCATAGAGTTATCCAGAGATCAATGAAATGCCGACACAAGCCTCTGCCAAGAAGTAGCAGTTTCTGCGTTTAACCTCTCTACATACAATGCTGAAATCTGGCTCATTTTAGCATTATAGGAGCAAGAGTTCTTGCAAAGACTCCATTGGAACATCACCAGTTGTAGTTCAGAGCTGCCTGTGCTGCCACAGTCATCACTGTAGCCAAAGGATTTCTCTCTGCACCTGGTGTCTGCTATGGACAATGCACAAGGCATGAAAAGCTGAAATAAACTTTTAACCAGTCCAAGCAAGATATACTCAGTGATGCAAGAGAGTCTGTGAGCTGATTTAAGTCAGAGTTTAAAACACTAAAACAATAAAATGTGACTTTACTACTACATGAATTGGTTATTTGTTACATTAACATATTAGTACTACTCAATAATAACTTGCACCCTCCTTTTCACACCGTTTCATGTTCAGGGTACTCTTTATTTTGAATCTTCCTTCCCCAACACTTTCAAAATATTCAATCTGATCTGCATCTAACCTCTTGGTCATCACTCAATTTAATCACTCCTGCATTCTATGGGTATAGTACTATGCAAAAGTCTTATATATAGCTAAAATGCCCAAGTCTTTTGTACAGTACTGTACCTACAGAATGAGAGTCTTTGTGGAGGAATCCCTAAAGATTAATTTGAAGTTTGAGTCAGTGACGATGAAGGCAGATGTGGTGTTAGCATTCACTTCAAGAGGAATAGAATATTGTTGAGGCTTTACAAAGCACAGGTGGGGCCTACCTTGGAGTATTGTCAGCAGTTTTGGGCCCCTTATTGTAGAACGGATGTGCTGACATTTGAAAAGGCTCAAAGGAGGTTCACAAAAAATGATTCCAGGATTGAAGGGCTTCTCATATGAGGAGTGTTTGATGGCTCAGGGCCTCTACTCACTAGAGTTCAGAAGAATGAGGGATGATCTCATTGAAAGCTATTGAATGTTGAAGTCCTCTATAGAGTGGAGGTAAAGAGAATGTTTCCTATGGATGGGGAGTCTACTTTCTTATAAGTTTAAGGAGATTAAACATATCATTGAAAACTCTGACAAATATCTGCAGAAATAGTGGAAAATGTTCTGAATGGTTGCATCATAGCCTGATATGGAAATTCTGGTATGCACAAATGCAAGAGGCTATAGAGCAGGGACTCCCAATCTTTTTTATGCTATGGAATCCTACCATTAAATGAGTCCTCATGCAGAATTCTCTACAGGTTAGGAACCCCTGATACAGAGAGAGTACCACTATTGAAGACATCTACAGGTGTCAATATCTCAGGAGGGTGGCACCCCATCATCATGATCCTCAACATCTGGACAATGCTCTTTTTTTCTGATGCTGCCATGAATTACAAAAATAGCTAAAGTGGCCTCTACCTTCTTGCCTTCTCTATTGTACAAATAAAGTACTTTGAATGCTAACCCAGATCTACTTCTAAATTCCTTTTATAGTCTATCAGTTTATAGCCAGTTTTACTGCTGCCATTTGAGGAATTTATATTTCAGAGTGACTTCAAATGCTCGGCTGTAAATAGTATGTTTTCCAGCAAACATTGCAAACTGGATTTGAAGCTCACTGTGTAAAGTCTGATCATATGAATCTTGAGGTTGTGAAGCTCTGATGTTGGCAGCCTTGGTGACAGATCAATATACTCACAGCAAAAAGTAAATCTGCTTAAGGAATGATCAGAGAAGGGTAGGATTGTTAAAGTCAATATGGCAAGTGAACCAAGACATAGATTCAGATGTTGTGTAGATTATGTTGAACAAGTATCAGTAACCATCAAAGCTTCAATTTCATTTCAAAGATAACACCATTTCTTCTACTGCAAATAGAATATCTGGATGTCACCTTATATACAAAATTCATGAATTTTGAAAGAATTTGATACTACCGCAACGATACACAAGCTATATATAATATGTACATTCACGAAGAGATTTTTTTTAGAAAGGGAAATTCATCTTTATTTATTTTGTTACGCCTGTGCCCCCTCCCCCCTCCTTTTTGAGAATCGCAAGATCGCTATTAAGTCAGGGCAGGAGACCCAGGAAATGAGAGAGAGAAGTTTGGAATGTCCTGGCCCCAGAGATACAAAGCCACGGAACAGGTCATTGTCTCTTGGAGACGGAATTGTATATTGAGTACTGTGCTTCGTGGAAGCCCTCAGGCAACGTGGGCTGGTTGGGGGATAGCATCATTCCACCCTGATTTACATCTGAGACCCCATGAGTCGGGATAAAAGAGGGACTGGGGAACGGCCCCTTCAGACGCACCAGAAGAAACGCTAGAACTCCTGTAACAGCGTAATAGTGAAAGCCGGTGGAAAAGCCCACATGCATCCTTTTCCATTTGCCTCAGAATTGGTGGGCCTTACCACGGAAGAACGGCTTTAGCTAACACAAAGGAGAAATCAGCCCCAACGACTCTCAAAGGATTGACATCATAAAAGGAATGGACAAATTTTAAACTCTCTTTCTTGACTCCAACCAAAGGCTGCAGCCTGCAGCTTGAATGAACTAAAGTGACTTTTATATTTCCATCGGACAATACATTAACCTCTAGACAACGATAGAACTATTTCTTATTGAGTATTATGATACCCGCGCTTTTTAGATTTAGTATTGACGACGTATATTATCTGTATGTTTGCATTGATATTATTTTTGTGTATTTTTATCAATAAATACTGTTAAAAATAGTACCATCAGACTTCAACAGACCTCTCTATTTTTGCTGGTAAGTGACCCAGTTACGGGGTACGTAACCATTTGTCCTAAATGATTGTGAGTTTTGCTGAACAACTGACAGCATGACAAAAATGAATCCTTCAAGAAGCAAAGTCAATCCTCTGGCTGTAGCTGTAAGATAAAATGTTTCTTCTGTGTTGCTATTTATCTGGTTTTGATGACAAAATCCACAGATGATTGATAAAGGCAATGCTCTTTCTCCAATGACCTTGTTAATTATTCTAAAAGCACGTGACTTATCTGGGTGAATAGGCTGTTCAGGCCTACTAACTCTTTCATCCTTAACAACACATAATGATACCATAGCGTCCTTTATAATATTGACGGAGGGTGTCTTGCCTGATCTTCTCACATGAAAGGATTCTTTGTATTCACCAATATACCAGTACAACTGAAGTAACTGAAGTTTTATATCATAATGAAGTTGAACCCTTTCTCATTGTGCCAAAATGGGGATTGGTTTTACTAACTAAAGATAGACATACAAGGGTCAAAATCAAACAGGATCTGAAAGATGGGTACAGGGATCTAGTGACCAAAGTAACTTGGGTCAATATGATCATGTACAAGCAATACAAACATTGTCCAACTTGTTCATCAATATTCTTATAAGTTCCACCCAGCACTAACATTAGATAAAGTAAGAGCCTTTTGTGCTAGATGCATCATTTAATATCATAGATCAGGGGTTTCCAGCCTGTGATCGTGGTTCAATGGTATTGATCCATGGCATAATAAGGGTTTAGGAACCCCTAATGTAGATGCTCCAGGGTCTTTGAAAAAGGAGTCGAAGTTACATCAATAGCCAGGGGATCAAGAGGCTCTTTGGCACATAGTGAACGAAATGGAAGGAGATGATGAATGCTTCATCGACAGCCTGGAAGCTGAACTGCAAAAAAAAAGCTTGTGCAAGTTTCTTCAAATGCAATTTCTCATGAACTGCATCACTAATTTTGCATATTTTACAGATTCTCAAATCTCCAGGATTCCGACACCTGCAAGGTCTAGATCTGAAACATCAATCATTCTTTTGCCTCCACAGATACAGCTTGATTTCCCAGTGATTTCCACGCAGTTTATTTGTTCCATCTGCAGTCGCATGTGTCTCCACCATTCCATTATTCATGAATCTCCATCAGCTGGTACTCATTCTTTATATTCAAAGACTACACACACTTAGCCCTGCTTCTAACCCCATTCTTGCCTAAATTGTCAACAATTCAGTTGTAATTGGCAATGAAGTGAGGTATATTGCCAAACACAATAAAAAGGTCAACAATATATTGTTTCCTCATATCTAAAGCTCAGGGCTTTGTTTTATCTAGAGGTATAAAAATGATAATAGGCCCTTCTGGAAAAATGAGCCTACATGGCCCAATTACATCCATTTGACCAATTAACCTACTAATCCTTAAGTTTTTGGAATACAAGAGGAAACTGGAACACCCCAGAGGAAATCCACATGGTCACAGGGAGAACTTAATAAAACTCATTGTAGACAATGGCTTTAGGATCATTTGTAGATCAAAACAGTTAATATTGTGAACCACAGCTAATTAATTACAATTTGAATATTGGTCCAATGGCATTCTACCTCAGCATTGCTTACATATGCACTTGGCAGTGCCTTTAACACTTAAAATGCAAGCTTTCATCTATCCTTGAAGAATAACAAGACAAGACTTTATTTAGCAAGTTAATTAAGTTTAAGTCAAGATTCTCATATAAACTGTTAATTTTTCAACAAGTCATGAGGTAGTAAAAGAAAGAACATGCATTTACACAGTTTCTCATGACTACAGAATGTTCAAAAGTACTCTACAGCCAGTCAAAATGTCTGTTTCTTTTGATGAGCTCACTGTTAACATTTCTTCTAACACTCTGCAAGGCATTATATGTGAATTAGGTTCAGTTCATCTTTTCAGTTGGATCTCAAAGGTACAGCATTACTAAACATATTAATTGCAAAAGGTAATTTGATTTGAATATCTTTAATTTCAATTTTTGCTCAAACAAATTCTTAATTTGAACATGAAAATGATCTAAATTTTCTGTCTGCCATTTATGAGCATTCACATTACACCTACTTGGAAAAGGGTTATTTCCCAGAAGGTCTCATTTTCAAATATTCTTTATCAGAGGAATTTGCTTTATTTCATGAAATAATTTATTTTTGTGCATTGGTAGTAAAACTAACTCCAAAAGTACACTGAACCAGACTTGCAGCAATTTAAAATGTATGCCTGCTTTTATTGTTTAAATACAAAATAGAATAAACGATTGGAGTGAATGATGTAAAGAAATTAATGTTGGGAATGTATAGCATGCAACCAACATCTGATGCTCAGGTCACTTTAGCAACAAGTTTTCACATAACTATTGGAAAAGAAATCTAACTCAAAACCATAAACTATTTTTCCAGATGTTAATCAATCTACTGCATATTTCCAGGTTTTATTTCTGCTTCAGCCTACATTTAGTTAACAGAATAATGAGATGCATTGCCACTCATTAAAAAGTTGAAAAATTGCTTGGAAGGAGAATGCATCAATGGCATACAGGACAGTTTACAAATATTATTCCATCAAGTAACTAACTTGAATCATAACAATACATTTTGCTTTTGATTTCTTTGCATCCAAAAGGATACACATAAACCATCCACAAAGTCATTACATCAAACAAAGTGATGTAAAGTAATACATTTGATGTTAAAATAATTTCCCTTATTATAGTATGTGAACTAATAATTAATTTGTTATCATCATCATCATCTTACAATAAAAAACAACTCCACCTTCTGGAAGAACATAAGAAATAAAACAATTGAAAATCATAATTTCTTTATCCAAATGGTGACCGTCTACTTTAAAAATGCATTGTTCTTTGATCTTGGTTGCCAGGTTGTATTCCTCATCCTCCCCACTGAATAGCATTGTGAAAGTACATTCTGCTATTAGATTAGTTTGCATATATATGCTTACTGCTTTTTCTCCAAGGATAGTACATTTAAGTTTTACTCCATTCACTTCAGCACTGAGGCTGTGTCGTGCTCCGGCAGTTGTGTCAGAGTTTTATTTTTAAAATGTGGTATAATATTTTTTCTTCCCAAGGGAATTTTATCAAATTGCATTGATTAGTCAAGAACATGATTGTGACTTGGGAATGCCAGTATTCAATTTGTCCCACACATCCCAATTTCTGACAGACTTTCATAGGCTATTCCTAACCCATTATCGAACATGTTAATTACAGCAGTGACTTTTATCAATGCAGTGAGTTACCCATCCACCTACTAACTGAATACCTATTACCTCAATCCTGTCTCCTGCTGTTCACTCAACATCTTGTTACAGATTTCCATTACTAAGTGTGCCCCAGCCATCAGCAATCTGTAGGCACATCCGGCGTTTCTTGGCAATAATATTGAGATGCTACAGTACCACCTTTGCAGGGAGGATGACAAGCTAACATAGCCATCAAACTGCTTTGGAAGTTGATGCACACAAAAAGCAGTACAATCTAAGAAGCAGAAAGGGGAGAAAAAGAGTAATTCAGTCAAGTTCACCTATTTGCCAGTGACTTTTATGTAAGAATATGTTAAGTATATAAAAGAGATTAAATACAAAAGTGACAGGGAATGTTTCAGAAATACATTAAGACATTGAAATGAAAAGAAATTATGCCATAAAGGTCAAAACTGTCAGAACTAAAAGAGCTTCATTCTATCGTACACACTATGGTCTTCAGCTATCCGTATAATTTATTCATTCATGACTTCTGCTTCAGTGCAGGTAAAAAGATGCATTGTCATCTCATCATATCCAGATATTTAATTGCAATAAATGCTAGTGAAACATTTTTTTTACTTAAAATAGTCTCCACTATAACGGAACATCTGAACAGTTAGAAATGGTTCATAGATTTATGTAGTTAAACCAAGATCCCACCTGACCCCTCAGGCAGCTATAAGAGATCCCTTGACAAAATTCAGCAAAGATCAGGGAAGTTTTTGTGATGTCTTTGACAATATCTTTTCCTCAAACCATGCCTGCTGTTTAAGGGACCAATGTGTAAATTACTTGCTGCTTTTTTCAGTACTGCAGTAGCTCCCTATTTGCTTAATGTTCCATAAAACACATTGCACAGTCTGAGACTTAGCTTGGAAATAAATATATTCATACTAGTTTTTTTTAATATACATGAAGCTGAAGGAGAATGGTGCATCCTATTCATTCTCCAAGGATTAACTTGCACCTATCACCTTGTATCCACATACTTATGAGCAAATAAGAGTTTAAATTTAGAAAGACTTACTGTATTCCTGGCTAGTCCATCCGAAAATATTAAAGTTTATGTGATAAAGTGTTCAGCTGGTTAGAATGCAAGTTAGTAACAAGCAATTTCTTTACATCAATCAACCAAGAGTTTTCATAGAGGGAATTCATACTGAAAAGTTAATGAGAAATCTTAGTACTTGCAGACTTTTAGAGATTAGAAGTTCAAGGGTCAATTTAATGTACTTAAAGTTTGATGACCATTATTATTGCTCCATCCCACTTGCAAAAATTCACCATCCTTTCAGTTACCTGCCTGCACCAACATGATCCAGTCATCATTATGCTTCACCAGAACCACTTTAAACTTCCTGCTAAAGATGCTGCTGATGAAGCACAGCGACGACCTGCAGGTAGCAAACAAAACAAAAAATTGCTGTATCCATCACACTTTTTCTCGGATACGATCACTGCAATCAATTGGTGGTAACTTCCCCTTCGGAACTGAGCCACTGAACCACCTGCATGACCTGGCATTTTTGTGCTGCGAACTGAAGTCTCAAAGATGCACAGCCATTATGGCATGGTGATTTGGCCCAGCTACAAGAGTGGGGAATGAGCCAATGCTTGACCATTGCGGGAGAGGAATTGAAGGTGATTAGATGTGACAGAACTGAGACGAGCGGAGGCAGTGCAGAACTGAGGCAGCGGTACCCTAGCCCGAGATTTAATTGATTTAAGTGCTGCGCTGAATTAGAGAGGTCAGTAATAGCTGAATTGAGGTGGCAGGGCCCGGTCCCAAGAGTATATCGAAGCAGTAGGACCCAGGTCCGAGAGTGTGGAATGACCCGAGGTTTGGACAATTTAGGCGCTGGGCCCGATTGAAAAGGTCAGGGTGTTGGGGCCAGAGGCAAGGGATGGGCCAGCTCAGCTTGCTGTTCCATGACATTTACTCATCTCTGCACTGAACTGAGGCTGTGGCCTGCAACTAATGGGCTTCTGAATCTGCTGCTGTGATGAATGGCTTCGCGGCTGTGGGCTTACTTTCCTGAACTTCAGCTCTAAATTTTATTCACCTGCTTTTATTGTTTTGCATGATTTTTTTTTTTAGATTTGCACATTGGGTGTTTGATGTAATTTGTTTAAATGGGTTTGATGAGTTTGCGGCTGCCTGTAAGAAGACAAATATCAAGGTTGCATATAGTATACATACTTTGATAGTAAATGTACTTTGAAATTTGAAGTGCAGGCCAAATGAGATCATTGTCCATACTCAAGAAATGCATAGAGGATGTATGGCACCTTAGCCTGCAGGAGCAGAGTGCAAGGTCTTCCTCCTGAACGCTGTGATGACTTTTTGATAACCCTGTTAAATCTATTTTAAGTGTTTTTTTAATGTATCATATAAAGATATATATTTTAGAATGGTTCAAATAGTCTAAAATAAAAATTTTAATAAGAATTAATTAAAACTAATTGAAATCTTAGAAGTTAATTAAGAATATTAACATGAATTATTTAAGTACCTTTTTCTCAGGGTCAGCAACTCAATTCAAATGAATGTGGCTACTGTAAGAAGCTGAAATAGAACTAAACTGGTAAAATGGTTTATTATTGTCACATGCGGTGAAAAAAGTGACTTGTATACTGCTTGTACAGATCAATTTGTTACACAGTGCATTGAGACAAGACAAGGTAACACAATAACAGTGCAAATTAAAGGACCACAGTTACAGAGAAAGTCCCCTGCAGGTGGACAATAAGGTGCAAGATCATAACAAGTTAGATTGGGAGATCAACTGTCCATCTTTTCATAGTGGGATACTATTCAATAGACATATAACATTAGGGTAGAAGCTGTCCTTGAGGCTGGTGTGCTTGCTTTCAGGCTTTTGTACATTTTGCTGATGGAAAAGGGGAGAAGAAAGCATATCCAGGGTTGGTGGTGCCTATGATTACATTAGTTGTCTTACCAAGGCAATGAGAAATGTGGACAATCTCCATGGAAAGGAGGTTGGTTTCTGTGATGTCCTGAGCTGTGTCCAAAATTCTGCAGTATCCTGAGGTCACAGAAAGATCAGTAACAAACCTAATTCAAAATTAATCTGTCCACTCTGCTGCACTCAATCTGTGTCAGATGCACTTGGATCAGACTTTCAACTGCTGGTGGTATCATGGAGGTTGTTACTGAGTGTGGGGTGAGCATAGAGAGTGGAATTAGTCGCATCAGTACAAAAATGGGTGGTTGATGGTATGTTGGCTGATAGAAGTAGAAGGCATCATGATTGACACTATCAAATTGGATAGCGGAGCCTATTTCTCTGCTGTATAAACCTGTGAGTCTAACAGTCTCTATGAATTCTATCTACTTCTGCTTTTCATGCACAACTCAGGATAGGACATAGAGTAGGACATAGGCAGTGGTCTGCTGCCTAGTGCTGAACAAAATCCAGCTCTATGTTTGGAGAGGGTTCTCGATAAATTAACAGAGGCAAGGTGATTAAGAAAAAACATAAACAGAAAATGATAGGAAAGTTCAGCAGGTCATGCAGCATCTGTGGGAAACTGAACCTGTTAACTCATCTAGTTGAAGAGGAATGGGGCTTCATATGGAACTGCTCTGCACATGACCACAAGAAATTGCAGAAGGTTGTGGACACACCTCAGCACATCACAGACTGATGACCTCTCATTATGACTCAGCATCTTATTGTTTACCTTTCGGTGTAGCTTTACACTTTATTCTGCAGTGTTTTTTTTTTGTTTTTATCTTGTTCTACCTCAATGCAGTGTGTAATGATCTGATCTGCATGAACAGTATTCCAGGTAGATTGTTCCACCCTATCTTTGTATCTGGTACAATAATAAATCAATTCCAAAATAGTCAGTCTTGATACAAACAGAAAGAAAAACAAATTATCTGAAGCTGAAATTAATCTGTATTCAAAATAAATCTTTAAAATATCCAGGGGAATGAGACAGTCTTGCATAAGATCACTGTGTTGAGAAAAACAGGAAATCGAACTAATCAGATAGACAGCAATTTGAAAGCACAATTTTGTGATTTTTAGAGTACTCTCTTTTAATCATATTGAATCTTAATGTCACTGTTGTTTAATTCTGACCTCGTATTTCCATCTTAAATGTCCTGACCTTGATTTTGTAAGTGGATCTGTATATTCTTGAATTTTTTGGAGGTCAGAACTATTTCGTAAAAAAAAAATGGTTTCTTGTAAGCTATAAACTAGGTCCAAGAATTGATTCCCAAACAATTAAAGTTGATACCAGCAAGGATTGATAGGACTATGTCATGACACAAACAGGTCACCTTTAAATAAGTTTCTAAAGTGTAATTTATCTTATAAATGACTTCAAAATTTATATCGACACTCCAATCAATAGGGAGCATGCCAAAGGTTTATATATAGACCTGAATTTTACATTAAAAGTCAGGAGTTCTGCTCAGAACTGGCAGCTTTTACCCATTTGATAATGAGGAAGTTAAAAATCTCCCAAGTGAAGGCAAACATTTCAAACTTCCTCTAAGTATTTAGCAGTCTCTGGAAAACTGATTTCTCCTATGGAGCTCCTCACAGAGTCCAGCACAGCAGTGCAAAATTCTGCTGATTTCTTAAAGGAATTTTATGGAGATCAGAACTCTTTCATAAAAGTTGATTTCTAAGTCAAAAAACCTATTCTCAACCAATTAAACGTGATATTAGCAGTTGGCTTGGTAATCTCCCTTCTGCAGTTCCAGATGCAAATATAGCAGGTACGTTCATTGTAATAGGCAAGAAGTGACAGTGGAAATAGTATAAATACAAGGTCATTTCATTTCATTCCTTTTAATTCAATCCATTTAAATGTTTTTAATGGTTGCTTAGTTTGTAATCAATGATTTTCTTTTTCAATTAGGCTTCTGATTTCCTTTAAATAATTTTATGTTCACATTGATGCAATCCCCTTGATAAGACTGACTGTCAGTAAGCATGAGCTCAACTGGCGCTCAAACAATCCCACAATCTAAAAATAATAGTTTTATTCAGAAATGTCTTTCCTTTTGCACGCTGCTGCCAATCAGTTGGCAGAGAGCTGCTTGCTGGAAGATTGTATCCAGGTCCCTGTTCAAGGGGCTTTGAAGATAGAAGACAGGTAAACTCAGCTGGCTCAAATCAACAATTATTTGGCTTGGAAGCACATAGCCTGACACATCCGTCACAGCAAATGAAGAGTGCAGACGGGCTTGTGAGAATGGCGTTGGGAGCAGGCAACAGAGAGAATTGATTGATTCCACAACTTAAATCAAATCGTTGTGGTTCTGTTGCTTGTCAATCCTGGTGGACAATTAAACACATAACATCCCAAATCTGTTCCAGAACCAGTTGTACCTGGAGCCAAAGTGTTTCAATGGTCTCCACTTTATACTTATTTATTTTTTTATTTATTCATTTTTCAAGTGGTGGGATGCTGGTAAGGCAAGCCTACTTCTTGATATTGCCCATCCTTAAATACTGTTGAGAAATGGTGGCAAGCTGTTTCTTGAATTACTGCAAGAGAAAATCTGCTGATACTGGAAATCAAGGCAACACAACCAAAATGCTAAAGGAACTCAGCATCCATGGAGATGTCCTGATGAAGGGTCTCGGCCCGTGATGTCATCTGTTTACATGATTATAAAGTGACATTTGTGTAGTCATAAAATCAAGGCACAGAAATAGGCCTTTAAGCTATAGTGTACATATCTTTATTTTTCTGTCACTTATGCCATATTCTTCGATATATTAGGAAGATTAAATGCTCATCTAGGCACTTCTTAAATAGCATGAGATTCTGTGCCTCCACCACCCCAAGGCAGTGAGTTCCAGATTCAAACCATCTTCCTCAAGTCTCCTCCAATCTTTTCAACACTTACATTCAATATATGGCCCCTGATTTAAAATAACTCTGCTCTGGGGAAAACATTCTCACCGCCTCTTCTATCTCTGCCACTCATGATTATGAAGACCTCAAACAGGTTTATGTTCTGTTCCAAGGAAAACAAGCCCACCTTCACCAGTCTCTCCTTCAAATGGAGGTGTTCCATGGTGAATATCCTCTGCACCCTCCCCAGTGGGATCTCATCTTTCCTGCACAGTGTGGTAACTAGAATTGCATATGATGCTCCAGCTATGGTCAAGCCAATGCTTCATTAACTTGAATCACATGTATATCTTAGGATTCAAGATAGTTTAATGTCATTTCCATTACCCATGTAAAGGAGAAAAAAATATTTTTTGTTACTTCAGATCCAATGCAGCACAAAAGAAAACACAAAAGATAAAGAACCCAATAATAATACAAACACAGTAAATATAAATACACAACATAGCTTATATACATACATTAATTGTATGCCCATAAATTGACACTAGGCACAGAAGTGTTTGCACATAAAATGAATGACAGGAATTAATAAAGTTGATAAAGTAGTGGTGGGTGAACGTGTGGAGGAGTGGGTTAGTGAGTGGAAGTATCAATCAGCCATACTGCTTGGGGAAAAGAACGGTTTTTAAGTCTGGTGCACCTGACATAGATGGAACATATCCCCCTCCCTGATGGGAGTGAAGCAAACAGTCCATGATTAGCGTGTGCAGTAGAGAGCATACCAACAATCCACTTCTTCATCAATCTGCATGTTTCCAGATTCTTCTCACTATTGTTTTAATCAATACAAGGATCAGGCACTTACAATGCATCATACAAATCCATTATATTAAATTAGAAAATTCAGGAAGGAGGATGGCGATTTTCTAGAACAAGAATTTATATTCTGTGCTCTGCCTAATGAAGCCAAACAATTCATATATTTCCTTCACCATTTGTACTGTCCCCTCCAGGGGTGGTTAAACTTGCTGAGCAAAGTCCATGTGTTCCTCTATAAGCATTGGTGCAGTGCCATTGGTTATGTATGAATTGTACTTCCTTTTGTTCTTCCAAAATGCATAATCTCACATCAGTCAGAATGTCATTTTTCAGCTTAGGTTGCCAGCTCATCAGTACCACCCTCTAGTCAAGGGGTTCCCAACCTTTATTCTGCTAAGAACCAATGCCATTCAGCAAGGAGTCCATGGAACCCATGTTGGGAAGTTCTGCTCTATTCTAAGATGACCAGATGACCTTTTGTACCTCCTATGAATCTACCAATCATATCACCTACACTCCAATCCAAATGGTTAATGTACAAGAGAAACAGCAAGGATTCTAATACTAATCTCTGTGGTATATTATTATTCACAGCCTTTTAGTCACAAAAGTGACCATCCATCATTACCCCTGTCTCCTAATTATACACTAATTTTTCAAGTTCAAGTTCAAGATTCAAGCTCAAATATAGCCAAATGAACTCTATTCTTCTATTAAACACAATAGTCTACTGCACACAACATGCTGCACATAGTACACCGCAGAATTAGCACATGTGGTTATGATTTCAGAAAAGCATACAGTCATACTAAAAAAATAAATATATAGCCCTGAGTGACATGGCTGTGGCCTGATGGAAAATTGTTCTGGTCCATGTTGTTCTTCCACTGTGCAAACTCTGGAGTGCGGCACCAATGGGCGGGGCCAGCCCCCAAGCCAGTATAAGTACCACCGCACCCACAGAGACTACTGTTTTCTCTCATGTTGCCTCAGTATTTCCTCTCCGAGGTATTTTGACCACAATAAAAAGGTTCAAGTCAATCATTTGCATCATGCACCTTTTCAGTATGATGGTATGCAACAACTACAGTTGACAACATAACAATGGTATGCAATAAGTCCAGCTCCATCACCATTAAGCAGCTCACAATGGGAAAGTCCTACAGTATTTAATGCACTTAGTATCCAGCTGTGACTTAGGATCATAAAAAACCTGTACAAAGCAGACAAGTAGACCTTTGACTGGACCTGGAGTCTCTGCTGCGACTGAGTGCACCATCATCTTACCATAAATTGGGTGCAAATGTGTCAACCTGCCTTTGATTCCTTGAGTCTCATCAAGGCCTAAGGCCATTTACATTACATTAACGACACTCTTCTCATGAAAAAATTTTGTTACTTCATCCAAAAATAGAAACAAAGTTCTTCAGGCAGAATACTCCCAAACAAAGCAATATGGAGTATTTTAGATAAATGTTCACCTTACCTAGTGTAGATCAATCCTGACCCTCAGAATTATTTTTAATAACCTGCTTCCAACTGCTGTTAGACCAGCAGGCTAATGATTTATTAGCTTACCCATGCTTAAATGAATATAGTACATTTAATATCCTATAGTCATTTGGCACTTCACCTGTGACCAGCAATGATTTAAAAGTCTATATCAGAGAACAAGTAGTCCTATTCTTGCCATCTTTAGCAGCCTGGGACAAATTTCATCAGCTCCTGAGCAGTTTATCTTGTTATCAAATAGTCCTCTTTTAACATGGTATTTTGTTCTAGAATATTCCCTCCTCAACTCAGTTTAGTATCTTTAGATAAGGGCATGCAGGCTGCTAATCTTTATATTAATGAAAAAAAAACTACATTGAGATGCATCTGGGTATTTTTGACTTAAAAAAGAAGTGGAAATTGAGTTGTATATGCAATGGGAAATTGTTACAGGAAAGCCAGATTCTGGGCTTCTCGCCTACTAGCTCATTCACCTATTATCTGTTGATTGCTGATTTTATATTTTGTAGTCTCATGGTTCCCTATTAACTTTCCTTTCACTTCCTCCTCCTCATGGAGGAATAGAGCATTGTGTCTCACTTCATCATTACCATCCCCTTCAACTCTCCAAATCATTAATCCTTCCTAGACAGACTGTCCATACAGAATGCAGTATCAATGATTGTAGAACCAGAAACTGAAACAGAGCAGCAGCTGATTGATAGGTTATCTTGCAGAGTTGAAAATGTCCCGTGGCCTGCTCTTTTAATTCCTTGCTGTCCCTTGTATTTTTGCTCCCCGTTTTGTAGGCACAGATACTCCCAATAACCATCAAAGTGAGTATCTCTGTTCTCCTGAGGCTGTTATCGTGGAGTGTTAAATGATAAAACCACCTCCATAAAAAATCTGTCAGAACAGATTCCTCAGATGAGAGCATTACATGTTCGATAAGGTGATTGGTATTAGATACGAACAAAGTATTAATTGGAATGAATTTTTGTTCAATTAGTGAAAATTAAGGGGCATTTAAAATAGATTTTCAATACTACAAGGATACTATTATAGATAATTGAAAATATAACTTACAGCCTCAAAATCCACTTTATTGCCTGATCACCATATTTCCATTTTCCACTCATTGTCCAACAATCCTAATATGACACCTGAACATAACTTAGACATGCTGAATAAAGAAATGTTCTCACTTCCATCATGAATGACTAACCTGATTCTCTGACTGTGATCCCAGTTCAGGATCTTCCAATGTGAAAGGAGATTTAATCCACAGATCCATGTTTCATTCAGGTCTCTTGTTCTCCTGAACTTCAGTAATTATAGGCCAATCTTACTTTCAACATTAGACAGTTATATGTGATATTCACATAAAATTTGTGTTATCCTTTGTTGGGCAAGAACTGCACACAGTACACCAAATATGGTTTCACCAAAACTCATCTCAAAGAGACTTATTTATATGTGAATGCTGCCTGTCTCCACATTTAAGGTCAGGAAATTATTTTCTGTACCTCCACATTACCTCCAGTGTGCTCAGGTTCATCTATAAATGCTTTCTACATTTATGTTTCAGTTAAAAAATATATTTTCTACTCTTCCTGTCAAAGGATCCGGACCTCACCTCTGTGCTCTAATCTTGCACATGGCCTTTGTACATATTTTAATAAGGGCTGACAAAATAAATTGAATAGTCATTAGACCATTAGAGCACTAAACAGTTCATGAATAGTTTACTTTGCTTGTGCTGCTAATCTTATTTGCTGCAAAATAAACTGCTTCCAAAATTATGCTAATAAACCAAAGTTCAAAGTAAGTATGTTATCAAAGTGCATACGGTATATGTTACAATATACTGCCTTAAGATTTATTTTCTTGCAGGCATTTACAGGAAAAAGGAAACTTTAAGAAAACCTGTACATAAACAAAGACAAATAACCAATGTGCAAAGACAACAAACTGAAGCCATTAAAATACTGAGAACAAGTTGGAAAGTGTTCTTGAGAGCGAGTCTGTAGGTCATAAAAGCTTGTCATGCACAACTTCTATTCTTTCCTCCTTTAATATTAGGCATTTAGACTTTGGGGGAAAAAACATATTGACCATCTTGTCCACCTGTGCCTCCTGTATTTTTAGAAATTTTTATCAGCCTCTGCTAATCCAGGGACAAACAACCCTAATTTGTCCAACCTCCCTTTACGTGTACTAATCCAGGCTGCATCCTGATAAACCTCTTCTGCACTCTCATAAAAGCCTCCACATGCTTCCTATAATTGGTGCATCCCCAGATTAATGCAAAATTCCAGATGTGGTTTGACTAGAGTTTCATAAATTTGTAACATTGCTTCCTAACTCTTCAACTCATCACTTCAACTAATAAAGGTATGTGTCCTTTACTAGACAATTGATTTGTATAACTACTTTCAGGAAGCGATGAGCTTCGACCCCAAGGCTCCTGTTGTATATCAAAGCAGATAAGGATCCTGCCATTAGCTATGTACTTTCTCTTCACATTTCAACTCCCAAATTGAAATGAAGTCAAACAATCATTTAAAAGACTTTTGATGGCATGATTCACATCCATCAGGCAGGTAACAGAATAGGCCAGAACTTTTATTATATAAATATTAAATTCAATGTGAAATTCAGGATTGAGAGTCATGTAAGTATAGCACTCATAAAAGGATAGTATAAAAGTGAAATAAACAGATAATAGACTAAAGGCACAGATATATGTTCACAGTGTTAGATGAAGAAGGTTAAGAGAATGCCCATGGAGCTTGAAGATTGACAAAACCTTTGGGACTAAATGGGCGGATTTAGTACCACATTGATTGCAGGCTCAATATATGTGACAATAATAAATCAATATCAATAAAAGGATAGTTATGTTAAGACTGTACCAAAAGGTAACGACACTTGGTAATTTGAAATGCTGTGCATTTTCAGTGATGACTTTTAAGCAGAGTAGAGGGAAGTATCGGGGTGGGGGGGGGGGGGGAGTGTATTTTTTCTACACAGTGCTCAGTTCTTGAAACACATTGCCAGGAATGGAGGTACAGGTAGATATATGAGGGACATTTAAGAGATTTATATGTAACACATAGATGAAAGAAAAAATGTAGGGCTATATAAGAGGGAGGGGGTACATTGATCTTGGAGTAAATTAAAAGGTTGGCACGAAGAGCCTGTGGTGTTCGATGTTCATAAAAGAAGCATGGCTGACAGGGAAGAAATCCAATAGGGTGCATCATTAGATTGAGTATATACTGCAGCTAGCCAATCAGCCTCATCAGCCGAATGGGAAAAGAGGTTAACTTCATTACATTATTTCACTTATTTTGGCTTTTAAAATATACAAAGAAACATAATTTTTGTAAACAATAAATTTAAGTTGCAATACTGTTTATGGTATGAAAATTACAAACAACTCCCTTATTAAGTTACTCTCCAAAACCAAACTGATGCCTAAAAAATGGCAATTGCAACTCAACATGTTCTATGTATTTTATTTTACCTTGCCCCATTATTTTCCAGATTGTCAAAGTGCCCACATGATACCTAATGGAAGTTTGTATCCCTGGGAGTTAACTATAGCATGAAATACGTGATTCTGTAATCTACATGGACAATCATTTCAAATATGGCATATTTTAAGTAGATTCCATTTATGTGCTATTTCAATATAAAATTGAAGATTTTCCTGAAATTTTAAGCAGAGTCATTATGCCTAACTTTGCAAGTCTTAGCTGGGACAGAATGACAGGTGGAATTATTCCTGGGCTCTCCACTGTAAATAATTTATCAATGTGCATATTCAGGAACAGGTTTATACACATACTGCTTTTCATCTTGTGAATTAAAAGCTGTAAACTAATATAAAACAAATTTATCAATATGAAGCAATGCTCACTTGGAAGAAAGTGTTGGAGAATCAATTTTGTAATGTAATTCTCATCACTGCACTTCTAAGTTCTCTGCTGGAAGCAGAAAATCATTAAATCCAGTAGTTTCTATTTTCCAATCCATTTTCACAGTATTTCCAAAAAATGGAATCAGGCAATGGACTTCCCCTCTTAAAACTAGAAGGTCATTTCATTGAGTAAATTACACAGAAAGTCAATAAATGATCACTGTCAACAGCTTTGGATAAATTATTACACATCCACCAGTTTTCAATTTTAAAGGATGGATTATTATACTGAAATGAAAATTACTGGCACAAAAATTAGGTTGAACTTTCAGTGTAAGATTTAGGGAGTGGTGCACTGCCACAGATATCATCTTTCATTTAACTTGTGTGATTTGGGTGAAGAGCATCCTTAAGACCTGGCTGTCTTAACTATCTGTGATATGATGAGACCTCAGGTGTAGGTGCTGAGCCTCTGCCCATAGATTATCAGGGATAATGAGTAATGGACTTCCAAGGAGAAAATTGCGAAAAATGCTTGTAGGAAAATTCAGCCAGATGCATGTACAGTATATGATAAGGTCTCATTCCCCTATCACATACACATAAAGAATAAGCAGGTACTAAACCTAACCCTGATGTTTCCCAGTGGCTTTTGGCTAATATTTATCCCTAACCATTCTGAAAGTAACATTATCTGATTATGATCTGCTTTACACAAAGTGGCTACCATATATCTTGCATTATTACTTTCTCAGTGACTATAAAGCTGGAACACTTCTGTTAAATGTAGCATTCTTTAAAATGTTTCAAAGGTTGTGCAAGGTTATGTAAATGCAATTGTTTCTCTCTCTCTCTCTCTCTCTCTCTCTCATGACAATCTTGGAGAACATCAGGAAACAATCACTACATCTCTATTCTACTGGCAGTTTGTCATTGACCAGCTCCACCATTCTTGATGTATTTATATGTGCTATTACTATTGTTTTTATACAACTTCCAGCTCCTTGAGGCTGTTATAGCCAAGGATGGTAGTAAGGAAAAGCTCCCACTACGTATTCAGTGCTCCTAATGGCACACGTCTCAATTAGCCTATGTCAACCAAGCCAGTTCCTGACATCATATATTGCTTAGTTCCCAAGCTTGGCTGACCCATTTCGACTGACACGAGAAGGGGCAAAGTAGCTTACCGGTGCCTTAAAACCAGTCATTTCAGGCAGATGGGGCTCAACACCCATGGTTGACAGCTCATCCAGGAGAAGGAAAGCTCTGTTCTCCAACTTGTGCTGCTTTATGGCTATACCCGCTCATTGGGAGTAAACTTTGAGGAAAAATCAGGAGCTGCAGTGCTGAAGTCAGTATCATGTTGAGTTCAATGTTGACTCTCAACTGCAGTGGTGCCGTTGGAGCTAAACTGTACTGGGCTTTTCCGTTCCTTTGGATTCATCAGCTGCATGTACAGGGGAAGCCTGCTACATGGGCAACAGCTTGTACACCATATCATACTCCCCTGGCTTGAGTGTCACATTGACAACTGGAACACAACATCCATGGTCAACTCCGACAAATGGAGGGCCTTAAATACAACTTTCAATGAACTCAGGAGGAGGAAATACTAACTCAAATGCTCGTTAATTAAATTAAACTTTCAAAGCATGTTAATTAATTTGTTCCAGTGCTTTCCCTAGTGAGCTGGAAAGGTTGCTAGTGTTGCACAGGGGTTTCTAAACTAGAGTTGCAGAGGAATGGCAACAGAGCATCAGGACAGAGAGAGTAGTGTTTGTGGAAAAAGTTGTTGTTAAGCCTACATACAAAGTCAGGAATCAAAAGGTCAAGCATAGTGGGGCTAATGTTCTGAGTGGTGTATACTTCAATGCAGGGAGTATTGTAGGAAAGGCAGATTAGGCTGTGGAATTATGACATTGTAGACATTGGTTAGACTGGGATGCAGGAGGGACAGGACTGGCAGCTCAGTATTCTGGGGTTCCCTCGTTTTGAGAGTGATAGAGCAGGGATGATTAAGGGGGTGGCATTATTAGTCAGGAAAAATGTTACAACAGACTGGAAGCTCATCGAGTGAGGCTTTATGGGTGGAAATGAGGAATAGGGAAAGTACAGTCATGTTAATATGATTTAATTATAGACTATCCAACAGTCCATGGGTTTAGAGGAGCAAATTTGTAGATAGATGCAGATTGTTGCAAAAACACATGGCTGCGAAAGCAGGTGATTTTAACTTTCCACATATTGACTGGGACTCCCGTACTGTAAAAGCACTATAAGGGAAAGAGTTTATTAAATGTATTCAGGAAAGATTCCTAAATTAGTACATTGAAATCCCAACTAGACAAAGTTCTCCTGTTAGGAAATGAGACAGGGCAGGCTTCAGAAGTGTGTGTAGAGATCACTTTGCATCTAGTGACCATAGTGCCATTAGTTTCAAAATAATTATGAAAATATTGTAGGTCTGGTCCACGGTTTGAGATTCTAAATTGGAGATGGGCCAATTTTAATGGTATCAGAAAGGATTTGGCAGGTTGTTTTCTCACAGAAGAGTACTTGGTAAGTGTGAGGCCTTCAAAAGTGAAACAGAGTTTCTATGATCTTGTCAGAATAACAGGTTTATGGAATCTTGGTTTTTTTTAGAAATACTTGAGTCCTTAGCTAAGAAAAGGAATGTGCATGACAGACTTAGGCAGGCCAAACCAAATGAGGAGAACTTGAGGAGAAATGCAAGCTAACATTTGAGAAGGAAATCAGGAGGGCTAAAGGAAGACACGAAGCTTCTCTTGCAAACAAGGTGAAGGATATCCTAAGGGCTTCTATAAATACATCATGAGCAAAAGGATAGCAAGGGACAAAGTTGGTCTTCTGGAAGATCAGAGTGGTAATCTATGTGTGGAGCCAGAAAAGTTGACTGAAATATACAATAGATTTTTTGTGTCTGTATTTCCTCGGGAGATGGGCAGAGAATCTATAGATATTGGGCAAAGTAGCAGCGAGGTCATGGACCCTGTACAGATTGCAGAGGAGGAGATGTTTGCTGGAAAATGGAGGTGGATAAATCCCCTAGGCCTGACAATGTGTTCTCTCAGAACCCGGGGAAAGCTGGTGCAGGGATTGTAGGGGCCCAAGTAGAGATATTTGATGCATTATTAGATATGGGTGAGGTGCCAGAGGACTGGAGGCTTTTGTTGTTTCATTGCTTAAGAAAGGCTCTAACACAAGCTCGGAAATTATAGGCCGGTGAGCTTGTATCAGCAGTGAGAAATGTATTGGAGGGTATTCTAAGGGACCAGATTTATAAGCCTTTAGATTGATGGGGTTGGATTAGGGATATTCAATGTGGATTTAAGCGTGATAAGTCATGTCTAACCAAACTTATAGAGTGTTTTGAGGACTTTACCAGGAAAGCTAATGCAGGAAGTGCAATGGATATTGCTACATGGATTTTAGCAATGCCGTAGGGATGTGGTGTGCCACAGGGAATTGTGCTGGGTGCTTGGAGCTTGTAACCTATATCAACAATCTGATGATAATGCGGTTAACTGAAGCAACAAATTTGTGGGTGATACCAAAATTGGGAGCAAGGAAGACTTACAAAGCTTATAGTGGAATATGAAATAGCTGGGAAAATGAGCTGAAAAATGGCCAATGGAATTTAATGCAGACAAGTGTGAGGTGTTGCATTTTGGGAGGACCAACCAAGGTACATCATACATGGTGAGTGGTAGGGCATTGAGGACTGCTGTAGAACAGATGGATCTGGGAATACATATTCATAATTTCTTGAAAAATAGCATCATAGGTACATAGGGTCATAAAGAAAGCTTTCAGCACAATGGCCTTCAAAAATCAATATATTGAGTATAGGAGTTGGGAAGTTATGTTGAAATTGTATAAGACATTGGTGACATCCAATCGAGTAAATTGTCCAGTTTTGGTCACCTACCAACAGGAAAGATGTAATAAGATTGAAAGAGTGCAGAAAAATGTTTTCAAGAATTTTGCCAGGACTTAGTGACCTCAGTTATAGGGAAAGTTTGAATCCCCTAGCAGGCAGGCTTTTTTTCATGGAGGTGATTATGGGTTAAGGGTTAAAGGTTTAAGGACATGTGTGGGGAATCCTTTCACTCAGAGGGTGATGAATGTGTGGAATGTACTGCCAGTGCAAGTGGTGGAAATAGGATCAATTTAAACATTTAAGATAAATTTGGATAGATACATGGATGGGTGAGGTATGGAGGACCATTGTCCAGATGCTGGTCAATGGGACTTGCACAGACTAGATGGGCCAAGTGTTTCTGTGCTGTAGTATTCTAAGACTCTAAGTATATTAAATACCTGAGCATTTTAAAACATTGTATACGTGTAAGTATTTGCTCCTCTTGAAGTTTTATACATAGCTTCACTAATTACCATTATTTGACTTAATAGGTGCTCTTTAACAGGCTGTAATGCTGCTGACTAATTTACTGGGGAATACAAACAACGTATATTGTTCCAATTAATTTAATTAATGGGCATTTGGCTATCAGAATGTTTAACCTAGCATACTTAAATAATTTCAATGATATAAGGGCACAAAGATTTTAAGCATCCTCCTGGCGTAAATTTACAGACAAGCTAACAGTTCATATTAATTTCAGCACCCAAGGTTCCAAATAGCACAATATATCAGGATGTTGATATTGATGAGGAAGGATAGTAAATATTGAAGTTTACAGAGAGAACATATTATAGGGTCTGGCATCATTAAAAATCATTAATTAACTGGTTTGGATAAATATATCAGACCTCTTAAAAACATTACGCAGGTCCCTCTATCATAATGGAACTATATTTTGTGCAGCAATCATAATGCCAGAAGACTGAAATATGGCCTAAGATGTCTTAAAAAGACAGAAAGTTACCCTGATCTCAGTCATTGCAAGATGTTAGAGTCTTTTATTAAGGATGAGGTTTCAGGGTACTTGGAGGCAGACAATAAACTAGCCCAAAATCAGCATGGTTTCCTGAATGGGAATCCTTTCCTGACAATCTGTTGGAATATTTATCTGCCCTGCCTCCTATCTCCACAAATGAGAGTTGGTGGATGTTATTTACTTGGATTTTCAGAAGGTCTTTCACAAAGTGCCGCATATGAGATTGGTTAACAAGATAACGGTCCACTGAATTACAGGAAAAACATGAGCATGGACGGAAAATTGGATGACTGGCAAAGAGTAGGAATTACAAGACTTTTGTTTGTTGGTGGTCAGTGACTAGTGCAGTTCCAAAGGGGTTGGTGTTCGGACTGCAATTTTAGATGTTATAAATTAATAATCTGGATGATGGAATTCATAAAAATAAATCAGATGGAATGGTGGAGCAGGCTTGATGGGATGAATGGCCTAATTCTGCTCCAAAGTTTTATCAGTTTAATGTGCTGTCATTAGTTGAATTGGGGGGGGGGGGGCATGGTAGCATGACAGTGTTACAGTGCAGGACGCTGGAGTTCAGAATTCCAGCGTCATCTGTAAGAACTCCATACATCCTCCCCGTGAACATGTGTGTTTCCACCCAGTGCAACAGTTTCCTCCTACAGTCCAAAGATGTTCGAGTTAGTAGGTTAGCTAGTCATTGTAAATTATCCTGTGATTAGGCCAGGTGTCGATTGAAGGGCCTATTACATGCTGTATCTCTGAACAAAATAAAATAAACAGATGGAACATTATGTGGGAGAGTGAGGTTATCCATTTTGGAAGTAAGTATGCAAAATGTGAATTATTATTGAAATGATATACGTTTAGCAAATGTAGTCTTACAAAAGGACCTAAGCACTGCATGGCATGGAACGCAGAGATAATATGCAGGTGCAGCAATTAATTAGGAACACTGGCAATTTTAGTAATGAGTATGGTGTATATAACTGGGAAGGTTTAATGTGATTTTATGGGTTGCTCATGAGTACTGTGTTAGTTTTAGCCCTCATATTTAAAAGTGATAAGTAAGATCAGACACAGTGGAGAGATGGTTCACTAGACTGACTTAAGAGGGATGGAGCAGATTGGGCCTCTACCCATTGGAGCAAAGCTCAAGAGGTAACCTTATTGAACTTAAGATTTTAAGGATTGACGGGGTGAATGCTGAGAGGATATTTCCCCTAGTGGGGATATATTGAACTACAGCACAAATCGAGAATCAGGATTTACGTATTTACAATAAATGAGAAAGGATTTCTTCTCACAAAGTTTGCAAATCGTAGAGATCTAAGACAAAAGCAATCAGAGCTGAACGCTTTGGCCCACCACATCCATGCAGACTGCTCTACTCCTCTACACTGTTGCAATTACTCATATGAGGTCTGTATCCTTCTGTGCCTTGTCTGCCTAAGTTAGACCCATTATAACACTCCCATTGGACTTTAACCTTCTCAGATGGCCTACCATGTCCAATCTCATCAAATACCACACAGACATTATAGACATACTAATCCATATTAACATATCTACCCTCACGCCTTTATTAATCTTCTTAATCACCTCCACAGAAAGCCTCATCAAATTACTGAGACACAGCTTCCCCATACAAAGCTGGCACATTAGTGTAGTGGTTAGTGCAATGCTTTACAGTACCAGTGACCCAGGTTCAATTTCCTATGCTATCTGGAAAGAAGTTTGGAAGTTCTCCCTGTGATTACATGGGTTTCCTCCAGGTACTCCAGCTTCCCCCCACAGTCCAAAGTTGCACTGATTGATAGGCTAATTGTTCATTGTAAATTGTCCCATGATTAGGCTGGGATGAAATATGGTGTTGCTGGGTGGCACAGCTTGCAGGTCCAGAAGGGCCTATTCTGTGCAATATCTCGATAAGTAAATAAAGCTTGACTATCTATCCCTGATCCTCTCCTGCTTTCCCAAATCCTATCCTCGGGGATTTCCATCAAAACCATTCCTCATCTCTGGCATCTAGTTATTTGGCTTAATAAAGGTAGCCAATGTACATACTTCAGACAGAGACCAGTAGAAATTCAAATTACAAAGATGTGAATGGGTTTGTTGATTAAACGGGACAATACAAGTGAAATCTAGATTAGATCAACATTTAATATTTTTGAATGGTGGAATTGGCTTGCGTGCCCATTTGACCTGCTCCTGTTCCTGATTTATATGTTTTTTTTATTTATCAGGGGATACAAGGGATAATCTAAGATACCACAGGCTGATGTTATTAGTGACAAACTGTTCAGAAATGTCTGAAGCAGGGTATTTTGGGATCTAGGGTGGAACAGGATCATCAGCAATGGCCAGTTTGAAGATTATATCTGATTGAAAATCTGAGAAGGTAGAGGAAAATTAATGAGAATGGTTGACTTGTTATAGTTTTCATGGATTTAAAAAACTGATTGACCAGTGTCCAAAGACCATGGGATCCATATGAATGTGGCAAGTTGAATTAAAGTTGGCTTAGTGAGAAAAATACAAGAGTGATGTACATGAGTATTAATAACTGGAGTATAAACTTCAGTTTGGTGTTGTCTTACTTCCCTTTCTGGCATTTTGCTGACACACTCAGTGGCCAGTTTATTAGCTGCACTTGCTCGTTAATGCAAATATCTAAACGGCCAATCATGCGACAGCAACTCAAGGCATAAAAGCATGCAGACTTGGGCTATGTCCACACTAGAACAGATAAATCTGTAACTGAAGCTTTTTCTCTTCATTTTGACTCTCTGTCCACACTGAAATGTCCTCCAGAGTGTGTAAATTTAAATACGCTGCTTGGGCAGAGCAGTGTGAACAGGGTAACTGGAGATTTCTAAAAATGCTGTCATGACGTACCAAAACAGATGGTGGCGGCAGCACGGCATTTCATTGTTTTCTTGAACGCAACCCCGCACACAACCTAACAATTTCAGAACAGACAACAACAAAACATGAAGCCAGTAGAGCTATAAATGTACTCACCAAATACTTTGACCCATAACTTACTGAACAAATAAATATACTCACTTTGCCCTGTTTTCTGTCCTTGCTTGTATGAAGGTGGTTTACCTATTTATGCAAGTACTTCTCTGACAATAGATGTGTAACAGCCTAATGTAACATTGTTTGGAAATACAAGATAATACTGATGCAGACATGTTTTATACATTTAACAAGGTGCTTTATTAAAGCAACAGATTTAGTCAGCTTTTCAAAGTTTGTCGTCAACCAGGTCATACTGTCCATGAACTCCCTGTTGGTTGCCTCCATACACTCCAGTATTTGTGTTTTTTTAGTTTTAAGTCCTCCTGCGTGAGAGCCAACAGTTGTCCGTCGTTTGTCAATTTCCTTTTAAACTTTTCTGGTCTGTAACAGCACAAATGCGCACTTGCACAGCGAGGTTCACACCAAACGTGTCACTTGTTTTCTGTAGATGTATCCTATGCATGCCCAGTAGGAGGAGATTCACCCAAATACCCATTTTAATGTGGACGGAGATATTTTCAAAAATGCTTGGTGTGGACGCCTAGCATTTTTACTTGAAACCGGCATTTTCAAAAGTAACCAGTCTAGTGTGGACGTAGCCTTGGTTAAGTGGTTCAGCTGTTATTTAAACCAAACAGGGGAATGGTGGGGGAGGGGAATGTGATCTACTGTAAGTGAATTTGACCAGCAATTGTTTTTGCCAGATGGGGTGGTTTGAGTATCTCAGAAATTGCAGATCTCCTGGGATTTTCACACACACCAGTCTCTCAAGTTCACAGAGAATGGTGCAAGAAACAAAACAGGGTCAAATCCGTGGGTGAAAATGCCACGCTAATGAGAATGGTCAGAGGACAATAGCCAGACTGCTGTTACGAAGGTGACAGTTATTTAAATAACCATGCGGTAAGCAGAAGGGCATCTCTGAATGCACAATCTGTCGAACCTTGAAGAGGATGGGCTGCAGCAGCAGAGGGCCACACCAGGCCCCATAGCTGTACCTAATAAAGTGGCCGTTGAGTGCTGTTTTCATCAAGAACCAACCTGCCCAAAACCTTTCAAACCCATATCTGCTTTGCCACTGCTGTTAACTCTTCTGTTTGACTGATGATTTTGGTTGAAAACCAAAAGGATTGTGGTGCCCTTTTCTGCCTTTGTTGCTGTTGATAATGAGACAATGGATGGGTAAATGACCTTATCTGTTTTGTGTATTTAATCTTTCAGTCTAATTTAAGCAATTTATATGCAGATTCAATTAAAAAAATAGTGAAAGTCACTGAGCAGTGTATTTTTATTGTCGAGGCTTATTCAAAATATAATAGGATAAGCTATGCTAACAACATTCTGTTTTTCCTGAAGACAATACTAAATTATGTTCTTGAGCAGGTAAACAACATTTTACAACACCCAGGAGGGGAGAAAACAGAATCCCTTGACAAATTAAACAACTGTCTATAAATATTAACGATTTACACAATCCTGAATGAAGCTCTAAAGAGGCAACAACTAAATCTCAATAAGAACCAAAGCACCAATATTAGTTCAGCACATGCAGCATATGCAGAGTGCCTGACAACATATCTCAACATGCAAGGACAATTCGCCCATCAGCACAAGGAAGAAACTCACAGGTCAATAACAAAACAAATTAAGAATTAGAATTATGCTCCTTAAAACAGTTCCTTTAAAACTTCACTTATATTATATTCAAATCAGGGCCTACATAAAATAGCTAAGAATTGCAAATGAGAGCCATAATTTTAAATTTCTACATTAGGCTCTGCCTGTGGGAAAACTCAGCTCAATGAGTTGTACCTGCACAAGGTTTGACACTCTATTTTCCAAGTGCTAATTATGTTAGAGGATTGCCTGAAAATACTCTGATAGATTACCATTTAGTTTCAAAATCTTGCAACATTTTGTCCGGCAAATTTTGTAAACTGCAGTTATTTTAAATTGTATCATTTTAACATTAGAACATTTCCTGCCATTACGCTTATCTGACTGATGAGCACGTGCCAAAAAATATTCAAGATTACTTGCTACCTATTGTGGTCAATTGTTTTAAAAAATAATGATGTATCATTATTCTACAGATAAACTAGACACCAAATAATTCACCAAGTTATCACATGGAAGTTTAGCAAACTAGCTTTTTATTGCTTTGTAACATTTTTGGCATAGCATTCTTTAATTCAGGAAGCCGAGGCTTGAACTTAGCTGGAGATCAGAAAAAAATACATTTTTAAAAAGTCAGAGAAATAATAAATATTTTTAACGTCAATAGAACCACAAATTTTTGAAGCAGATTACATCATGCATTTTATTATCATGCACTTTTAACTTTTGACCAAGAAGAAATGTTTTCTCCTCTTTTGACAATTAGATGTGTGTAATGAAATATTTAATGCAGTCTTTCCTTCCTATTCTATTTTAACTCCTGATACATAAGGAGATGTTACTTTGATAGAGTCATTTTGATAGATACGCATCTTGATGAAATAATGTATTTTTAAGTGTCCCATTCAATTCTTTGACTTTAGAAACTGCATTTTGGATTACTGGAACTACATCTGACAAAAAAAAATTCTGAAACTAACATAATCCTAAATATCTATGTGATTGGGGTGAGCCATTGATTTTCAATTTTCTGGTTTTGCCCACAGCTTTTTATACAGTTAATACAGAACACTGCACTGGCTCCATCTTTTCTATAGAGCTGTAACCATAGAAAATCAGACCATAAATTTTGTTGCTTTCCGGAATTGAATCCACTAGTGTTTCCCCAAGGGTGTTACAGTCTCTCACTGCAAGTACCCACCCTTCACATTTATCAGCACCAGTTTTGCACATTCAGTTTTTTGTCAGTGATATCACACCAAATCTTAACATCAGATTCCATAATGGCCAACGGCCAGTCTTGGTTCCCTCAGTCACATCACCATCCTTGTTTAACTGTTTTGTTCATCTAGATGACCGCTCCTGATCTGGTCTCTTTCCATAGGCACTTTGAAGTTTATCTACTTATTTCATAATTTGGACATTTCATTTGACCCAGAGGTAAACTTCCAACCATATACCTTCTTCATCAATAAAACACCCTAAAACTATTCTGTATCATTAAACACTGAACACTCTCCTAGTTCCAACTGTAAAAAAAAGTGTACCATACAGTTAAAAGGACTAATTAAATTTGACATAAATCCAAATTGTTTTTGTTGCATCATACAGAAGGATTTGAGTGAAACATCAATTTCATTCAACCATGACCATACTCAGTCTTTTGTTTGCCAATTACTTGCACTTTTAATTTGAACTGCATGATCAATAAAATGTGCACATTTTATATTGAATCCAGGTATACTTTGTGCAGAGGGTAGAATTGTGATGTGTTGCTTCACTACAAGGTTACCAAGTGAAAGCATTTCACAATTTACAAGGTGACAAGGATTTACAGTATTGGAAGACAATCCACAATCAGAGCAACAATCTTAAAATAGTCAGATGATTGTTGGAAGAAGGAGAGTTGCCCTGTTGACTCAGGATCAATTCTGAAATTTAATGAAATTATATGTTATAGAAACATTATGCTCAGAAGGAGATCATTGGGCTCATTACCTCCATTGAGAACATTTCTTCACTTGCCTTTCTTTGCTCTTTCCCAATTGCCCTGCAAATGTTTTACTTCAAATTACTAAACAATTGCTTAATTTCTACTGCACCTAAAGGCAGTGAATTAGTCTCAGGAGGAAGAAAACCTTTCCTCATGTTATTATGTGTCATTTCCCATCTTTAACAAACCATATCCTGATTGCGTATATCTTTTATTAAACTTGTTTGCTTCAAGATTGATCCACATTCCATCCTGTGTAACCTTCCAGTGAAAATGCCTGTCAGCACCCTTGTAGAATTAAAAAAAAAATCTTCACATCATAATTTATATCTGCTGGTCCTGCATTACTCTAAAAATTTCTAAGGGAAACATATAATTTGAACATCTTCCTTTATGTCAAACTAACGTGAGGAATTTCTCATCAATTACATTCTAAATAACAAATGAACTCTTGATTTTTCAGGTAACACAATTCTCTTTGCACATAAACAACTTTAAGTTGGGTGAGTGTTTGTTTCAACAAATTTGACTATTATGCAAAATTTAATTATGAAAGAATGCAAAAATATACATCAATGATTCTTCAGCATTTTCAAATCAGGATGTCATACTTTAAAATGTTACTTGAAGTAAATTCTCCCCAAAATGATACTCTACAATGACAGTGATAGAATTTATGATTCAGAAACTAAGTTTTACAATCATTGCTCTTTGATTGTCATGTCTTAATTGGCAATTTACGTGTCACAACTGCAATGTAAAATAGATTTTGTGTTTAATTATTTTCTTGTTGTCATGGAAAATCAACATATGATGACCAAGATTTCTTGATATCATTACACAAGGATAGCACTATCAGTAAGGTGAATACGTGAAGAAATTGTACAGACCGATGACAAAGAAGAAGACGGTGTGGCATCAAGCTTGGGAACACAAAATCAGGAGTAAACTCTTCAAGGTCCCTCAACCTTGTTAAACAAGACATTCAGTTGAATAACCGGTCTTTTAAAAAAGAACCTACAGTATTAAAAAAAGTGAAAAAGACTCATTCTTACAAGCATGCTTTGACTCAGAACACCTGAAGGTAATTTACATTCTAAGCACAGTCACTATTGCAAGCAAGGAAATTACTGTACTGTTGTTAAGGAGTTTATAAAGCAGATCAGGAAGAATTGACAATGGCTTTCATTTCAACAAATGAAAGATAGGTACAGGGACTGGATTAGTGGAATGGTAACTGCAAATGTCAGACAAACAGCATCAAGCAGGTGCTGGACAGTCAGGACCTAATATAATTTGTGGACAGTAAACAGCCACTTCTTCAATGCCCTTGACCCGAACTTGTAAATCACTGATATGAGACTTGCAAAAGAAGCTTTCAGTGGAGGAGTTGTAACCTTGTACACGCAGGAAAGAATGGAACCGTGATAAACCGATGCAAGGAGCAGGATAATGAATCAAAGTCGAATAAAGAAAACCTTAGTCATAGAAGCTGATAAATTATTTCTAAGATGACTGTTATAAAAGAGTTTGGTAAATTAGATTTGGTTATCATTTAATCCAAGGTTGGATAGTTACTCATTTAAAGTTGTGTAGACTTTTTACGTTTATAGAAATTACTGATAGAGCACCAGTTCCACAACATTTGCACTAATAGTGGATTCTTAAAGGGAATATGAATATTGAGGCATTTCTGAAGGAAGTTTAGGGGAGATAGGAGTTAAAAGTAATTACTTCCAATGTTTAATTTAATTTGATGATGTCTTGACGATGATCCTCCCAATTTTGTATAGGGCAAGATGGCATATATAACTGAAGATGACAATATTCTCCATATACAGTTCAGTTTGCTACATTGGACTTCCTTCTTGTATCACTTATGGTTTGCAAAATGGAAAGTCTAAGGCCAGGGAGATGTCATCTGCCATGGACACATTGTCCCTAACCCAACACTCATCTCTGGAACATCTGAAGAGTAAAGGCACCTATGTTAGACTATTGTTATTTGAGTACAACGCTGCTTTTAATATTATTATTCACTAATAGGAGATCTAGTATTGCACTCTCTAATTGGGACTTTTATATGCTGATTAAGGAAACTTTCCTGAATATATTTGACAAACTCTTTTTAATCCAATTCTTTTTATAATTCCAAGCAATCTCATCTCCCAACATCTAGACCTGGTATTCAACATCTACCTTTGCAACTGGGTCTTTACCTTCCTAACATATTGCAATCAGTAAAGATAGGCAGTATTACCTCCACCATTATTACCTTCAAAACTGAGACCCACAAGGCTGTGTTCTCAATAAGCTTCTTGGTTTTCCATGAACTCACGGCTGCATGGTCCGATTCTGCTCTAACCCCTTAAGTTTGAAGGTGACACTATGAAGTGGGCTGAATCTTAAATAAAAATGAGTCAGAATACAGGCAGGATATGGAGAGCCTAGTGGCATAGTGACAATAACCTTCCCCTCAATGTCAGCAAAATAAAAGAGCAGGGCTTACTTGGTCTTGCTTACTTCAGTGCTGCTGATGTACAGCGTATCGACCTTTGCAATAACCTGTCCTTATCCAACCAATGCCAAGAGAAGTCACCATTGTTCCTCCTTCCCCAGGAGGCTAATGAAATTTGAGGTGTCCTCTTTGACCCTCACCAATTTTTATCAATGGACCATAGAGTGCATTCTATCTGGATGCATCGTGGCTTGGTATGGTAACTAAAAGAAATTGCAGAGTTGTGGACACAGCTCAGTACATCATGGAAACCAGCCTCTTCTCTGTGGACATTGACTAAATTTCTCAATGCTAGCATAATTGATGACTACACCCACCCCAGATACTCTCTCTTCTCTTCCCTCACTCAGGCAGAAGATACAAAAGCCTGCAAACACATGCAGCAGGTTCAAAGACAGTTTCTACACTGTTTGTTTTTGTTAGATTATTGAATGGTTTCCTAATACAAGATGGACCCCTGACTTCTACCTCATTATGGCCTTGCATCTTAATGCCTGCCTGCACTGCAGTTTCCCTAACTGTAATACTTTATTCTGCATTCTGTTACTGCTTTCCCTTGTACTACCTCAATGCATTGTCATCTGGATGGATGGCATGAGAAACAAAGATTTACATTCTATCACATTTCCATAGCTTTTCACATACATATATGCCTGCTGTATACCTACATAATTGTCTTTTGAGATGAACCTTGAAATTTATACCTATGTCCTGTAAACCAAGTTTTATAATTGCTTCCAGCACTATTTGCATACAATTCATCATTTAAGTTGTAAGGGAAAAATAGCTGATATAAAATATTGTGACGAAACGCATCAGCATTTAAGTACTGTAGATGAAGGTGACCTTTTCTAGAGTACTGTCTGTGGAAGAAGAGAATATAGTGATTTATGTTGAGTGGAGAAAAATGTGTTACAGAAAACTTTCTATTAGAGAGAAAATTATAAACAATGTATTTTTTGTATGCTGATTGTTTCTGATCTCCTGAAGACTACTAGGTGAAGCAATTGCTTGATGAATGATCATTCAATGTTGGCCAGCTGCAAGTCTTGGGTTAACTTTCCGTAAATGGAAACTCAATTTTTTGTTTATTCACTGTTGTCAGTTTCTGCATGAGCATACAATAACTCACTCAGACTCATAGAGCACTAGAGTACAGAAATGGTCCTTTCGGTCCATCTAATCTGTGCCCAATTGTTATTCTGTTTAGTCCATCAACATGCACATGGACCATAGCCCTCCATTTCATGTTCTTAACCAAGCTTCTCTAAAATGTTGCAATCTGTGAACTTATTTCAGAGCTTCACAGATTATCTCTGTTTTATTCTTCTGTTCGGCACAGACTAGAAGGGCCGAGATGGCCTGTTTCCATGCTGTAATTGCTATATGTTTATATGGTTATAATCTCAACATGGATATTACCTGCTGGATTAACTGACACTAGGTTTAGGTGACAGCTATTACCATCTGAGAAACATCACTGTGATATCAAGGATTTTAATGAATGGACCCTGTTTAGTATCACTTTAGTCACTTGACCATCGAAAAACACTTCCTGGTGGCTGTTTGGTGATATTTGGTGGGCTTGATGGGCTAGTGAAAAAGAGAAGGAACTGCCCTAATTTCTTAGGTTGGGACATTGAATACCAAAATTGGAAATTTGTGTTGTAGATGGACAAATTACATCTGGAGTACAGCCTTATAGTTCTGGTCACCACAATCTAGGAAGCATGTGGAACCTACGGAGAGGGTGCAGAAGCAATTCAGCAGGGTCTTGGCTGGATTGGAGTGTTCAATTGGTTGGACAAATTGGTGTAGCTTTTTTTTCTGCAGCATCAGGTGTTGAGGAGCAACATGACAGAAGTATATAAAATGATGAGAGGCATCAATAGTGATGACACCAATGTTAAAATGTCAAATAACAAGGGGTGTAGATTTAAGACGAGAGGGGGATAGTTTAAAGGATTTTTACGAGGCAAGACTTTTTTTTTAAATGGAACACATTGCCAGGGAAGGAGGTAGAAGCAGATTATAATAACAATACTTAAGACATTTAGATATTCAGAAATAATCAGGAAGAGGAGGGATACATTTAATTTGTCATATTGGTAGGCACAGATGTGGTAGGTCAAAAAACCAGTTACTGAGCCCTTCTATGTTCTATCTGTCTCATTCAATACATTGTTTATACTTTTGAGATCTTTCACCATATTCTTAGCTGAATCTGTAAACACTTTGCAACTTTTAAAACATTAAGCTAACCTAAAGGAAAACAAGCAGGTCAGGAGAAACTCATGTACAGTCAGTCCTCCTTACCCATGAGGGATTGGTTCCGGGATCCCCGCGGATACTAAAAAACATAAATGTTCAAGTCCCTTATATAAAATGGCGTAGTATTTGCATATAACGTACGCACATCCTCCTGTATACTTTAAATCATCTCTAGATTACTTATAATACCCAATACAATGTAAATGCTATGTAAATAGATGTTATACTGTAAATTTAGGGAATATTGACAAGAAAAAAAAAACTGTACATGTTCCTCTCACTCATAACACAAGCAGCGAACGAACGAGACACGAGGCAAACAATGATCAAACGATGAGTATAACTTGCAACACCTATATGGTAGTTGTTACACTGTCTTGTTTAGTGAATAAGGATGCTTTGGAGGAGCCTAAATAATACTAAAGTCAGGAACTGTGGAGGTTATATATGTTAAGACCTTGCATACTTTTAGTAAGGTTCAAATTGCTTTAGAGTTAAGGAAATACTTGAAAGAAAAGCAGCTGGTTTAAGCTAGAAAACCAGTAGCAATTTATATGTGTATAATTCCACTACATGTGTATCATTTTTTAAATTCTTTTCATAATTTGGCATTGGGAAAATAAGGTTAGAAAGACAACAGTGTGATTCGGTGCCTGGTGTGAAGTTTTCCATTGCATTTCATAGGGCACTGGCAACAGTAGTAGGGAAGGAGGGACCTGTCCCATTGGGGCAATCTTTTTCTGAACATTGTCAGGGCTGTGAGCCAGAGAGGATACAGATTAGAGAGAGGGGTTGTCTGTAAAGGCATGCTTAAAAACAAACACGAGGAAATCTGCAGATGCTGGAAATTCAAGCACACACACAAAATGCTGGTGGAACGCAGCAGGTCAGGCAGCATCTATAGGGAGAAGCGCTTTTGACGTTTTGGGCCGAGACCCTTTGTTCTGACGTCCTGACGAAGGTTCTCGGCCTGGAATGTCAACAGCGCTTCTCCCTATAGATGCTGCCTGACCTGCTGCATTCCACCAGTGTTTTGTGTGTGTTGCAAAAATAAAAACACAAAGACAAAGGATAATAAAGACAGAAATGCCAAATTGTGTGAGGAAGGGACAGTAAATATTAGCAAATATGCATAACAATTAAATCCAACGTATATGTATAAAAGAAAAACAGCTAAAGGATGGTACTACATGACAATATAGATAATGATGGAGATCAGTATGGATGGAAATGTTATATTTAGCAGCGGAAAAGTATATAGTTGGGATTAATCTACAGCCTCTTAACATATGACTCCAGCTCGGGCAAAGCATAGATGTGGAAATATTAAAATCAGCTATCAAAGGAACTGCAATGATAATGGGAGTTTTAACTTGCATACAGTATTGATTGGAGAAAACAATCTAGCAAGAATATCAAAAGAGAAAGAACTTGTGCAATGTGTCATGAATTACTTCTTGAAGCAGTATGTTAAAGAAACTCCCAGAATAGGAAAAGACTGCCTTAGATTTGTCATGTGTGATGCGGAAAGATGAACAATCTTACGGTTAATGATCCAAGGAAGATATGACCACAATGTGATAGGTTGACAGTTAATGTCTTCACTTAAAGAAGGGAAATTACAACCACATGAAGGTGAAATTGTCTAGGGTGCAATGTATAAATAAGAGAAAGACAGGTTGATATTTAAATAGTTAGTGCAGAATGCTCAGAAAAATTTAGAGTATATCAATTAGAAAGAGAAAAATAATAATCCATTGTTTAGAAAGGAGGTCAATGATAATGTTAATTTGAAAAGTAGGGCAAACAAGGTAGCAAGAACTAATGGTATACCAGAGGACTGGGAATAGTTCAGGAACAAGCTCATAAGAAAGGTCGACATTATGAGTTTAAACTTGCATGTATAATAAAAAGTCATAGAAACATATCTTAGGAGATATAAGAAAGAAGGAAGTGACTAAGGTTAATATAGGATCTCTAGAGAATGAGCCAGGACAATCAATAAAAGGAAGCAAGGAAATGTGGGCTCTTTAAACTAATGTTGTTGCATTGCTCTTTACTGTAGAGGATGCAGCAAGAATCCTCTTGATAAATGATGGTCTAATTTCAAATAGCACGGAAAACCTTAAAAATTCCAATTGCAGGGATAAGGTATTAAAAAAATCCTCACTGGACTAAACAAACAAGTTTCTTGTGCTCTACACCCTGCATTCAATGGTTTTAAAGGAAATGGATGAAAAAAATTGTGGACTAACTGAACAAAATCTTGCAAAACTCATGGAATTCTGGGATGGTACCTTTGGGTTGGAAAACAGCTAATTTGACTTCCCGATTCAAAAGGGGTGAAAGACAAAAAGTGGGAAACTATAGCCAGTTACTTTAATATCTGTTTTGGTAAAGTGCTAGAATCAGTTATCAAAGAAGAAATAGCTAATTATTTACAAAAAATAATCTAACGAAACCAAGTCAACACCATTTCAGTAAAGCAGTTAGATCGCTAGAAATGGATAAGGATAAACTAAATGGGTAGATTAAGTCGGGTACAGTAAGGGGAGTGGGAATGTAGAGGCAGAGACACAATCTCTAGAAGGGGACACAGAGAACCACATATGTGAGTGATGGGCAACAAATCAAGCTAATTGGTGGGGGGAATGAAAAATGTGAACAAAGGGAGAGAGAACCAAGATGAACTGGGAGGAAGAGGGAACGGATACAAGGGATGTGAGTTATTGGAAACAATTCACTGTTCTTCTTCCAACAGAATAATACCTCCTAATATTGTACAGAAAAACTTTAAATTTCACAGGGGAAAACATTTAAGAAATTTCAGTTATGAAAAACATAAATATTATTTATATCTGGTTTAAAAACTGTAAAAGATAATATTAAATATTCTGCTTTGTTTACCTACATACCTAACTGGCACATTAGAGCCAGTAATGCGACAGATCCAAGGGTAACCCCAGGACTGATATCAGACAGTGCTTCAGATACACAAAGGATTTATACCGGGATAGAATTCTGGTTCTGGGTCAAAATCTGGATAAACGGCATATTTGATTATTCATAGAGGGATAAACCATGAATTTGTGAAACTGAAATTTAGATAAGAATTAAAAGAAAGATGTACAGTGGAAAATATGTGCAAGTCTTGAATTTGGGAAATGAGGTAGGCTTTGAACTTCCAAGGGACTTGTATGTTTTTTTCCCTTCTATGCTTAAGATACTCAACATATAAAATTTGGCAGTTACTAATTGAAAAAAATACAAAGTAAAAATGTTTTAAAGTCTCAATCACCTGTTATTTAACTCTAAAATTCAATATAGGCAAGCTAGTCTCAACTTCAAAACATGGAAATAAATATAAATGAGAAAGCCAATTGGGAATTTTTACTCGTTCTGCCAACTGAAGATCTATTTCATGATTCTTCAGTTGACAGTACTAATTCTACAAACAATTATCACTCATTATGAGTGATAATGAATGAGACAGGCATGAGCAATGACTAAGAAAGTGCATGTTACTGCCACTACATCGGCTAATGGTGGTAAATGATAATATAAAGCCTCCAAAGCTATTAGGTGCATTACTAGCAGAATTTGACAGAGTCTAGTGACGAGTGATCAAAACATTTATCAAATGAAGTAAATTTTCACGATGCACCTCTCTTCGTTCCTTGCAGAGAGACACGGGAGTTTTTGGAAGAAATTTCAGCGCTTGGGTCATAGGCATTTGTGATGGACTACATGTCAATGAAAGACCAATTAAAATCAGGAGCATCCAGCATTGAAACAATGCATGAGTTTGAAAAATTTTATGACTGATTGAAGCTGTAGAGACGAAGAGAGATGAGGCTCTGGAGCAAAATGAAAAAAGAAAATGAATGAGAATCTTAAAAAACTACTGAACCATAACTGAATGGTCCATGAACCCATTGACATTATCTCATTATTTCTTTTTGCACTATTATTTCATAATTTATTGCAATTTTATGTCTTTGCACTGTACTGCTGCAACAAATTTCACGTCTAACAACACAGTGATAATAAACCTGATTCTGAAGCCAACATCAGTCTCTAAACATAAACATTTGAAAAGTAAAATACAGCAATTATCGGAAATCACATAAAATAGCAACTGGTTGAAGTGCACAAAGGACATACATGGCCTGTGAATGAGGAGTCTTCTACTTGAAACATTGTTTATCTCTCAACAGATGCTGCCTGACTTGCTGAGTATGTCCATAATCTTCTGTGCTTCAGAAGGAGTAGCTTTGATTGATGAGTACAAAAAGGGTGGAAGATAGCGCAGGAAAGAAAGGGGTCAACTCCATTTGCTAATACACAAGGATGTGCCCCAAAATGTAGACAAATAAGTCTTTTTGAATATAAATAAAATAAAGAATATGGTAGTTGAAATATTGCCCTAAAAGGTTCCTTCATACCATTTTCAGTGAAAGAACTTAGAGATTTAGAGCGGGTGCCACAGTGGGACACTGAAATTCCAGTATTACTGGTGCAGCAACCAAGTTTAAATCCTGACCTCTGGTGTGGTCTTTGCAGAACTTGCCCTCCCTTTGGCTGTATGGGCTTCCCGAAAGGTATGTAAGTTGGTTATTTTAATTTCACCAATACACAGATAAATAGTACACTGGAGTTGTTGGACTGCAGAGTGATTACATTACAATAGGATGGAGAAAATCATTAAAATCATTCTCTGTGCTGGCGTGGATTCAATGGGAATAAATGGCCTTCTTGTTTAGAGGAAATCGGAAACATATTAGCTGCAGAATGTGAGTTTGGATATCCAAGGCCATGAACAGTCAAGTATACATGAAATGGTGAAATCATTGGTTTATTTATTATTGGCATTAGCTTATTATTGTCATATCCACCAAGGTACAGTGCAAAGCCTGATTTGCATACTGTTTATACAGACCAAACCATAAAACAAGTTGACGCAATAACAATGCAGAATAAAGTGCAGAAGTTACCGAGAAAGTGCAGTGCAGCAGGTAAACAATAACATGCAAAATCTTCTCTTAGTATAACCAATCACAGTGATCAGAAGCAAAGCAAGTGTCAAATTTAGATTGAAACAAGGGTTCCCAAACGTTTTTATGCCATGAACCCCTACCATTAATCGAGGGGTCTGTGGAGCACACGCAGGAAACCCTTGGATTGAACAACGACAAGAGATGGGAGAAGGATTAGACCTTTCAGCCCACTGAGTCCAAGAAATCAGATATTAAAGTTTCTGATGATTTTGTTCAGGAGTTGTGTTAACATCTCTTCAGTAACTTGGAGGATACCTTCTGTTTGGCTCACATTAATTCTTTCAAATTGAGTCGGGAGATTGGCAAACATCAGGTTGAGCAGGAGAAAATAAAAACTGCTCTCTATTAACTACAATTAAAGTAATAATCAAAATCTACAGGAAGGAGGGGAAATGACACCTTTTTAATATGTAATTATATTTTTTAAGATGTGGAAATGATGACCAAGCTGGGTGAATGGGAAAGAAAAGTATCAGGGCTTTCAAAGTGGAATTCCATACCACTCCAGTGAAAATATTTTACTGGATGTAGGGAAAGATTCCCTGTAGTGATGGGAATCAAACTGTCTAGATTGCGTGCAAAAAGCTGTTAGGGATTCAATGTGTGAACGTTCTCCATATCATAACTTTTATTCTTGGATTTCATCTTAATACATAGCACAGAGCTGCAGCAAGTGACTTCCTTCAAACCAGCTGAGATATTGTTAAGGACTATCCAAACAGACTTCACCTCCAATTCAGGGTTGTGGGTTTAAGGCTTTCTCAGCATCTGAGCGCATCACCAAGCTGATGGTTCAATACAGGTTTCAGGGGAGTTACCTTTTCAGATATGTTTTTATTAAATTGGAAACACAAAACATCTTCATTGGTTAAGTGACCATAACAACATACCCTTGGCAATATTCAAAGAGCAGCAGGAGATTTGGTCCATAGACCAGATCAATGTTTATCTCTCAAGTAACATTTCCCAATTTTGCTTACTCTTAAAAAGTTTTCCAATATTAAGTGACTTGGGTGAGAAGACTACTTTTCATAAACAATATACATCTAGGGTTGCTATGATTTGGGGTTCAACCAAACAGGGATGTTCTGATGCTTTGATTACAGAAACCTCAATTTGAGTGAATGCTGAGTAAATACTGCTCATACACAATTGTCAGCCAGCATGAAATTACAGATCATATACTGTTATGATCCCAGTCCCCTCCTTTGTGAGAATCGCAAGAGCAGCCGTCAAAAGGGGGGGGGGGGTGGTGGTCAGTAGACCCAATAGGAGAGAGAGAGAGAGAAATGTGCCAAATTGCACGTCCCACCCGGGATGCAGAATAAGATGGCAGCGACTATTGTCTCATGGAGACCACGTGAAAAGCCCTCGGGCAAGGTGGGCTGGTTGAGAGAGAGATTGCATCATCCCAACCTGATTGACACCTGCGACCCCGTGAGGAAGTATAAAGGAGAGTCTCAGGGGGACAGCCTCCTCAGACGCATCAAGAAGACATGAGAGAGTGATCCCGCAGCAGCGGGAAGCCATTCTGAAGGAAGTCACGTGTGTTAGATTCCGGGATTGGAATTTGTGGCTGGAATCACAGAAAACCACTTTTAACTAACATCGGGGAGAAGAAACCAACACTTCCCCCCCCCCCCCCCCGATTTCATGGAAGCCTCATCAAGACTCGGCAAGTTTTTTTCTCTTCTCCCCAATCTCTCTCTCTCTCTCGGTTGCCCCACGTGAAACCCAGCGATTTTCAAAAGGCTGAGGCCTGCAGACTTCTGAGTGACTTTTATATTTCCAACGGACAATCTATTAACCCCTAGACAACCGTAGAGCTCACTTCTTAATGATGATTATTACTATACCCGCGCTTTAGATTGAGTGTTGACGATGTGCACTATCTGAATGTATGTATTAACCTTACTTTTGTGTCCCTTTATAAATAAAAACGTTTGAAAATAGTGACATCAGACTTCAACGGACCTCTCTGTCTTTGCAGGTAAGTTATCCAGTTATGGGATACGAAACAAAAGTGGGGTTCTTGTCTCGAGATTTGACACCCAATTGGGAGGCCAGTGAATCGGGCTTGTAAATCAAAAACATGAATCTGGTTACGCGGGTAGCCAGACGGGAAACCAGCAAAGATGGACGTGGGTGAATTTATGGAAAACCCGATGCTAGAGGCGGCCACCAAATCAGACTTGTTAAATTTGGTGAAGGTGTTGAACCTCACAGAAGTGAGGTCGTCCATGAAAAAGCGGGAGGTACGAAGGGCCATAACTCAGTATTACGTTGGGAAGAATGTGTTTGAAGATGAGGTATTGGATGATATCCCTGACAAAGTACCATCAAGTGGGACGGTTCAGTTAGAGGTGGAGGAATTAAAGTTGGAACGTGAAATTAAGTAAAAAGAGCTGGAAGCGGCTGAGAGAGAGAAAGAAAGGCAAAGACAGCATGAAATTCACCTAAAGAAGCTAAAAGCAGATGAGAAGGAGAGGGAACGGGCCGAGAAAGAAAGGGATGAGAGAGAGAGTGAGAGAGGGAAAGGCAAAGACAGCATGAAATTCACCTAAGGAAGCTAGAAGCAGACGAGAAAGAGAAACAGAGGCAACATGACCGGGAAATTGAGAAGATAAGGAACGAGCGAAGAGATCAAGGGTTAGACCAAGCGGAGTGGTTTAATGTTAGTAGGGAGTTGAGACTGGTGCCCCCGTTCGAGGAGACAGATGTCGATAGTTATTTCTTGCTTTTTGAAAAGGTGGCACTAAATCAGAAGTGGCCAAAAGAGCAGTGGTGGCGTTGTTACAAAGTGTGTTAAAGGGGAAGGCCCAATGAGCATATGCGGCGTTGTCCCTGGAGGAGGGAGGAGCGGAGAATTATGATGAGGTAAAAAAAGCCATTCTCCGGACTTACGAATTGGTACCTGAGGCCTATAGACAACAGTTTAGAAATTTAAGGAAAGGGTGGAATCAAACGTATACCGAGCTAGCCCATGAGAAGGGGGTGCTCTTGGACCGTTGGTGCACCGCAGAAAGGGTGGACGAGGATTATGGGCGTCTCAGGGAGTTACTTTTGATCGAGGAATTTAAAAGTTGTGTTCCGGAGGAGATACGGATGTATTTGAATGAGAAGCCGGATAAGTCCATGTCAGAATTTGCTAGGTTTGTGGACGAATATGCCCTAACCCACAAGACAAAGACTTCCTCGAATAAAGGTCTCCAGAGAGACCGTGGGAATGATCGAGAAAGTCCAACAAGTGAGGCAGAGGTTCCACCGGGAGCTAGCGGTAAGGTTGAGGGGGAAAGGCAAGACGGCCAGAGGGTTCCGGGTTTGACATGTTTTAATTGTGGAAAGGAGGGGCACATTGCATCTCGATGCTTTGCTCCGAGAAAGGAGTTAAGTAGAGGGAAAGCCGCAGTCCCTATTGGGTGTGCCATGGTAATCAGCAAATTGACCAGAGAGCCGAGGGTAGACAGAGTACGAGAAGGCTCTGTGAGTTGTCTGTCACACGGAAGCATGTCTGTGACCGAGGGAGACATCCCAGTTCCCGTACAAATCTGGAGGGATACTGGCACTGAACTATCCCTGGTTAGCCATAAGGTAGTAGAATTTGGTCGGGAAATGGGCATGGTAAAGGTGGAAGGAATAAATAAACGGATAGAAATGGTGCCCTTATATAAGGTCATTCTGGATTGTGAGCTGGTGTATGGATCAGTTGAAATAGGGGTGCCCTCAGAATTCCCGAGAGCTGATGTGGGCATCCTGCAGGGGAACAACTTAGCAGGGGGTAAGGTTTGGTCAGCCATGCTGCCGACCTGGCGACCAGCAAGTGTGGTGGCCCCGCCTCTAGCGCCCAAGGACCATCTCGATGGCACGGTCACTCGCAGCCTATTGAGAGAGACAGCTGAGAACGAGAGCAGTTTAAATCTGGCCAGTTTTGATTTGGCCGAGACGTCTTTGATGACCCTGTGCCATGAGGGTTTAGAGGGTGGTAAGACGAAGAGTAGTAAAGTGAAAGGGGATAAGGGAAAGGAGATAGATCTGCCCTTAGCGAAGAGAAAGGTCCTAAAGGTAGGAAATAAAGATGAGAAACAGATAAAGCTGTTAAAAGGTCCAGAGTTGGACATGGATGATCTGTCTGGTTTGGCAGAATTGTTTGATGAACTTGAGAGTTCTAAAGGTGTTCCCGATGATGAGAGGAGGGCAGTCCTAGATGGAAAGGATACCCTTGCCTCGAAGGAGTCTGCTGAAAGTGCCGAGGAGGTTGTTTCGGCTCGCAGAGTTGTGCCTTCCCCGGGTGAGACCTGCCCAGAGAGTAACTGGGAGAATCGGGGGAAGTTAGAATTTGAAAAAGGTACGGGTGTTGAAAGCCTGGAAGAGGCAAATGTCCTGTTTGAGTGTGTCCGAGATGGGGATGCACGTGGTGCTGAACCTGGTAACGGAGCTCAGAAGAAGTCTGAGGTATCTGATTCAGGGGAACGGGGCAGCCGTCCTTGTGGGTCAGATAGACTGGGTTCAGTGGAAAAAGGGTTAACCTTAGTAACCAGAGGAAGTGTGAGTTCCCCGGTGTTTGTACTCGAAGGTGGGTTCAAAGTTAATGCAGAATTTAAGAATGGGGGGAATGAGGATTGTTGTTGAAGGAAACGGAAAGTCTGTAGTTTCCAAATCGAAGGAAGAAATCTTAAACCTGGCAGATCTCTCACAGAGCCGGGGGATAGCGGGGCCCCCCACTCTATTGTTATGCCAGGATGGGGTGTGAAAAGGCTGCCTTCGACAGGCTACTTGAGCGAAGAGTTAGAATCAAACACCAATAGCCTGAAGGGTACTGATAAAAGGGCCAGCCACCTGGGTAAAATCAAAGAATTGGGTGGAGATGGTCTAAGTCTGGGGCATGGTATTGTTAAAATAACCCCGATGAAAGGGGTGGGCGGGAGTTCACCACGCAAAACTACTCAAGTTCCTCATAGGGGGGCTCGCCGAAAAAGAGGCGACGGTTAATGGGGATGCCATTGTTGGACAGCCAAGCAGGTTGAACGGGTTTGCGACAAAGCCTGTGAATAATAAAGACAGCCCTTTGGAGACCTGCTGGTTAAGTTAAACGACTGAAACGATTAGTATTCGCGTAAACTTTTGTAAATGCACCTAAGCTAAGGTCACACCTCCTTAGTTTTGTTGCTTAAGAAAAAAAATAAATAGGTGGTTATTGAATTGAAGTCTGATGTACGGTTCGCAATGTTAAGATATTAAAGAAAGGGACACTGTAATCGTTAACTATTTAGATACTGACTTGAATGTATAACGGTAGTACTCTGTGAAAAGAAAAACTTGTGTATTGTGTTAGATTCAAAACTCCTGTAAGACAGTGTACCAATCCGTTTTAACCACTGATAAAAACATTTTAGGAGGGGAGGTGTTATGATCCCTGCCCCTTCCTTTGTGAGAATCGCAAAAGCACCCGTCGGGGGGGGGGGGGGGGGGGGTCAGAAGACCCAGTAGGAGAGAGAGAGAGACAAATGTGCCAAATTGCACGTCCCACCCGGGATGCAGACAGCGACTATTGTCTCATAGAGACCACGTGAAAAGCACTCGGGCAAGGTGGGCTGGTTGAGAGAGAGATTGCATCATCCCAACCTGATTGACACCTGCGACCCCGTGAGGAAGTATAAAGGAGAGTCTCAGGGGGACAGCCCCCTCAGACGCACCAAGAAGACACGAGGGAGTGTTCCCGCAGCAGCGGGAAGCCATTCTGAAGGAAGCCACGTGCGTTAGATTCCGGGATTGGAATTTGTGGCTGGAATCACAGAAAACCGCTTTTAACTAACATCGGGGAGAGGAAACCAACGCTCCCCCCCCCCCCCCCGATTTCACAGAAGCCTCATCAAGACTCAGCAAGTTCTTTCTCTTCTCCTCCAATCTCTCTCTCTCGGTCGCCCCACGTGAAACCTAGCGATTTTCAAAGGGCTGAGGCCTGCAGACTTCTGAGTGACTTTTATATTTCCAACAGACAATCTATTAACCCCTAGACAACCGTAGAGCTCACTTCTTAATGATGATTATTACTATACCCACGCTTTAGATTGAGTGTTGACAATGTGCACTCTCTGAATGTATGTATTAACCTTACTTTAGTGTCCCTTTATAAATAAAAACGTTTGAAAATAGTGACATCAGACTTCAACGGACCTCTCTGTCTTTGCTGGTAAGTTATCCAGTTACGGGATACGTAACAATACAAAGAAAGTAATTTACAAATTTTAGCTTCATCAAAAGAAAAAAAAATGAAGGGGCCCATTTCAGTTAAACCTGTCCAAGTGTGCACAAAAAAGTTAAAGCTCATCCTGGAGGTGTCTTTTCACTCACATGCTGAACCCACAATCAATGTGAAAGCACACACTGTATTCCAAACTTCACTCAGAACCCATTTTGAACAAACAGGGTCTTTCTCGGGAGTATTGGCCCTTCTTCCTTGGAGTCATTCATCTGCATAAAGCACTTTGTGCAATGGCGACACTCCTTCCTACAGCACTCTCAGCCATCTTCTCTCCTGTCCTCTCCACAGCTCATGCCAAACCACGCTGTGCATCAACAAAGCTCTTTAGAACTTTCTCCCAATTCCACCATCCTGATTGGCTGACATAGCATTCTTAAGCAGAATTGCAGGGCTCTTATCTTTAGCCAAAACCAAAACATTCTACAAGCAGGACACACTTGTAGAAAACTGCTGAAATGAAATACCCACAGCATAGTAGTATAAAGCTTAATCAGGGTATTACACCAGGATGATGTCTGGATCACAGAGTATTAGCAAAAGCAGAAGTTGGACAAACTTGGTCTGTTTTCATTGGAGGTAGGAGGCTGAAGGTGAAAGACCACTACCTAAGAGAACAGGGTAACATGCAAAATGACTACAACCGAATAGCTCTGCCATCAAGTATTATGAAGCACCTCAAGGGATTAGTCATGGCATGTACAACTCCAGCCTTTCAAACAACCTCGACCCACTACAATTCACCTACCACCGAAACAGATTCATGGCAGATACCATTACTCTGGCCCTACAATCATCTCTTGAGCAGCTGAATAATAAAGCACCTACATTACACAATTGTTTATTAATTACAGCTCTGTCTTCAGGATCATCATTCTATTCAAACTAAAATTCAGACTCCTGACGCTCCATTTGCAATGGATCCCTTGACTTCATGATCAAGTCAATGAGTATTGGCAGCTACATGATAGTCCTCAACACTGGTGCCCCCACAAGGTTGCATCATCGGCCTCCTACTCTACTCCCTCTACACTCATGACTGCATGGCCAGATTGAGCTCGAACTCCATCCAAAAGTTTGCAGAACTTCCTAGCATATCTTAAGTAATGATGAATCAGGGCGCAGGAGAGCATAGTGACATGGTTTCATGATAATCTTTCCCTCAACATCAGCAAAACTAAAGTGCTGGTCATTGCACTATTTGCTGTTTGTTACATATTGTTTCTTTAAACGGGTTCCGTAGTTCTTTGTTTGTTGGCTGGCCGTGGGGAAGGCAAATCTCAGGGTTGTATATTGCATATATACTTCGATAATAAATGTACTTTGAATCCTTGAACTTCAAGAAGGGGGGTGGAGAGGACAGGAGCAGTGCTGAGGTCGAGAGGATTGAGGGCTTCAAGTTTCAGGGACTAATCATCATTAGTATCAGGTCCTGGTCCAATTTTATTGATGCCACAGTCAAGGAAGAAGACCCGTGCCTCAGGAGGGTAAATAAATTTCATCAGTCTCTGTAGAGTCAGTCTGCACTTTTCGCTATTTCAGTAAAGCAGCCAACATAATCCAAGACTCTATCCACCCCAGACATTCCCTCATCTCCCCACACCTGTTCTGTAGAAGACAGGAAAGCACAAACCAACAGGTTCAAGGACAGCTTCTATCACACTGTTATAAGACTACTGAACTGACGGCTGATAAGGTGACCTCAGACAACCTCATTATGCCTTGCGCCTTAGTGCAGTGCAGGCAGATAATTTATCTGTAACTTGACACTCTGCTCTGCACCTTGTACTACCTCAATGCACCATTCTAATTGATCTATGTGAACAGTATGCAAGAAGAGTTTTTCTCTGAACCTCTGTACATGTGACAATAATAAACTAATAAATGTAATTTAAAAAAAATAATAATGATTTGACAGCCATAGATGAGGTAGGTAGTCTTTATCACAGAATAGAAATGTCAAACTCTAGAGAAATACTGTTAAGATGAGGGGGGAGAGAATTGAAAGTTTAAGGGATTGTGCAGGACAGGTCTTTTTTTAAAAACACAGGGTAGGGGAATTGCTAGGAATGTGCTGCCAGGAGTGGTAGTGGAAGCAGAGATGATAGTATCATTTAAGAAGCTTTTGGATAGGCACATGAATATGCAGGGTATTCAGGTATGTGGATTACCTACAGCCAGAAGACATTAGTTTAATTTGGCTTCATTGCTCTCAGTATATCAAAATTCTGCTTCATTATTCTTTATACAACTGCACAATATCAGACCGAATTCATAAACTATGGTCCTTGTTGCTGATTAGTTATAGTCCATGACAGTGACTCGGTAGCAGATGAAAATAGACCAATACAGCACAGGAACAGGTCCTTCAGTTCACAGTACTGTGCTAATGATACTCAATCCCCTTTTCCTTCATAGTTTATATTTCTCCATTCACAATGACATACCCCCTATCATATCTGGCTCCACCACGAACATAACAGGGCATTTAAGATGGCCAGCACTCTGTGAAAAATAAACTCCTTTGAACTTACCCCATCTCACTTCACACACATCTGAATGGCAACACATACACTGGGCAATTACCCATTTGAACTTCTGCCCATATATCACATGAGCTGTCTGTTAACATAATTCAGGAGTTCCTAACCTTTTAATGCCATGGACCAATACCATTAAGCAAGGGGTCAGTGGACAGCAGGTTGGGATCCCCTGATCTAATGGAATCCTTTTCTATATTCAGAAATCATTGTATGTGAATTAGGTAGGACTCTGCACCATAGAGTATCTGCAACTCTAACAAAACTCAACCTGGATCTGCTTATTGCTGTCAGAAAAAGAGTTATTCTGAAATGTTGCTTGATCTTCCTGGATATGGTATGTTAGTAGCACATCTTCTCTGTGCACTCAGCAGCAAGCATTGAGATGTGGCAAACATCTCCAGCTTCAGCCTGCAAAGAGATCAGCACTTAAAAGTTGACAGCCATGCAATGAGGGCCTTATCCTGTGAGTGCAGTTGTGAGTGAAACAGGTATCAGACAGTAATGTGCTGTAGATGTAGCAGAAGAGATGCAGAGCTTCAGGCAGAAAATTGCTTTTGAACATCCTGGATAGAGATAGCCTCTTCCCATTGCTCTTCAAAAGATTTCGGATGCGTTCTATTCATTCATTATTTATTTATTTATATCCAGTCCGGAATAGGCTCTTCCAGTCTTAACAATCCCCGCATTTAATCCTAGCCTAATCATGGGACAATTTATAATTTACAACTGGTACACCTTCGGACTGTGAAGGAAACCCATGCAGTCACGAGGAAAATGTACAAACTCCTTACTGGCAGCTGTGAACCCGGGTCACTGGTACTGCCAATTTCTATTCATTCTCCTAATCATGTTATATTCCAAGAAGTATATTTACTAGTACACCCACTTTTAAGCAGCCTCAGTTAACATGGAAATCATGAGGCAAACCTATTTAGAAATTAGCATACCACTCTTACAGAAATCCTACAGAATGTGCTGGAATGTAGTAACCAGCTGCATGATCAAAGCATCAGACTCTGGTGTTTAATAAATAACTCACATGGAAGTGATTAAGCACACTAAGTGCTGATGGTCAATGTTTACTGCAACTGAATACATATACAACAATGCCTGAAAAAGCAGAGGGTCTTGGCTTGGGTATTAAGCTTCAAAATGTTTGTGCTGTTATCAAAATAACATCAATATATATACCATACATATGTATATACACACACTGGTACCAGAGGAGCCTTAACATAATGCTATCTAGATTGATTTATGCCACAAATGTGCACTCTGGATGTCATTTTGGAAATGTTCAGAACTTAAGTACATTAAATAATTTTAAACATGGGGGCCAACAAGCATTTAATTTCTGCAATTTGTATTGGACATGTTATTTGCATTAGCAAGGTATGACTACATGGGTTAACTAAGTCACTTCCATCTCACTACCTAACTTATACCATATGAAAAAGCTTTATCCTCATAGCAGCACTTAAAATATTTTCAAGTCAAAATGAAACCATCACTACCATTGACTTTTAATCCTTAGTTGCAAAATACACCAAGAAACATGTTCCTCTGATGGTAGAGATCAACATCATTAAATTAATGCAATCAAAAGGCTATTGCCCAAATTTCAGTTAGTTTCTAAAATTTTTGTTACTAAGCACTGTCTAGGCATCCCTGGTCCTCAAAACACAATGTAATTATAACTTTCTTGTTGATGCTCAATATCAAATCAATGGGGGCCACAACATCTTCAATGTTACAATACAGAAAATAATGAATAACATAAGGAATATTAAATGACTGACAGCTTGCTGAACTCAGAAGTTCAATCCAGGGATTCCAACGACATTAATAAATCAGTTAAGCATTGCTCTCATGGTTATGGCTGTCATCAGAATTTTGACTGAATTATTACCTTGTAACTCACCAGAAGCCATTTATTAAGCTGCATGTAATTCAAAAGAGCTGTCAAGTATCACTCATTTGGAGTGTGCTTCATTAATTTTACTTATAAATGCAACAATACTTGAAATAGGTATTCAGTACTATGTGGTTTACAATATGTTCCACTGCTTTGATGATAAACTACACTCCCCAAGTTCACACACTTTCCCCTTCATGGAATTCAAATGCATTGCATGTGTTTACTAATAAAAGTATTTCATGTTGAAAAGGTCTACTTTACGAAACCTGAATTATTACATTATTCATGATTATTGAGATAAGATTACATTTTCTGGCTATATTCATTTTCCTAATGGTTGCATTTTCCACATGATACCATTGTGTAGAAAATTGACCTGTTTGCACTTGCATTTACACAAATAGCATTTAAAAGCCATTACAATCATTTGTAAATGCAATAGGCAAATAGGGCTTTGCATGCTCAACATTTTAATTCAGCTACTATTTGCATAAATTATGAAATTAACATAGGCAACATGCATCTTTACCTCATCAAAAATAAGACTACTAATCTGCAAAATACATTTTTTTGTTCACAACCCTCCACAAAATTCAAAGCAAACTTCACAAAAAGTTTTTGAAGTGATGTGGATTAAAGGATACAAACTGAGACATCAATGTGGTGTGCTTGCATTTGCTTACCTGAGTTTTTAATGCTTTGTATATTTTACATATAATTGCTTTTTACAGCTACACAGAGTGGAGATACATGCTATCATCTCTGCAGGGGGCCACTGGTAATGTAGGTTTCAGACTGTGCTGCTGGACATGGTGAGGGGGAGTGTTGCCTAGACACTGAAGGTTCATGGTGCTGTCTTCCACTCTCAGACCCCTCACACATTTTCCTTCATCTTCATGTCTGCCTTTTTGGCAACATTTTTCTTTGCCCTTCCGGTTTTAGCTCACTTCCCATGTTTTCCAATTATAATAGTGCAGAAGCTGTGATTGCTGCAGGCTGTTACCATCAAGAGTTATGCTAGTTTTGATTTAGTGCAGAAATCCAAGAAAAGGCCATCATCACAAAATTTTAATATTTTTTTTCCTGTTTTATTTCAGATGTTCTCAATTGGGTGTTGATTCACCCACTGAGCATGCAATTTGATGTACTCCAATCTCTAAGCATGTATTCTGTTACGTGAGTATACTCTAACTTCATTCTGACCTTCTTAGTCAACAATCCAAACTAATATTAGACTGTTCTTCTATCTGTATGGTGACAGGGTGGAGACATGTCTTTACCAAAGGAGGTGTAAGACATTCTTTCCCAGGTCACCCTCGGGCAAAGGTACCTGCTTAGCAACCCCACCTGTTCAGAGTCATGTGAAGCCATGGGAACAGGTGGTAGATGGTCGCATGAGCAGCTGGTGCACGCCATAAGTACTGGTTATGCAGTCGCTGACACCAGGCAGACAATCTCTGAAGATTATTGATGGTGGCTAGGTTTCACCTGTCTTGTAAAGACACTGCCCAGAAGATGGTAAATGGCAAACCACTTCTACAAGAAAAAATTTGCAAAGAACATTCATAGTCATGGAAAGCTCATGGTCATATGCCATGACACATAATGGACAAACTACCTGTATGGTGCATGAAATCAAAATCTATATGACATACAGTGAGCATACTAGAATAAAATATATAAAAGTGCTGGTGAATGTTTGCCTTTATCTCGAAGAATGGATGTTAAAAATTTATAAACACTGGTTACACTTTGTAATGTCTCTTGCTTTCTTTGGAGCTGCTGCAACATAAGTTTTCTTTTTCTTGCTTTGATATAATATAACTTATATCTGAATTAATTATAACTTAAATGTTAATGTTAAAATTAACATTTGAATCATATTAATACAAACTTAATTTTGAATACATCGTAATTTACATAACCAGTACAAAAGTCTATAATTAATTGCCACATTGTATGTATTTAACAGACTACTAGATAGGAACTTACTGCTACAGTCTCTACATTGGTTAGCTTCAAGTATTCTATTGGTCTGCATTTCTTTCCAAATTTTTATACATTCATATATTTTTTCAGATCCTAAATCATGTTACAAACAAGAGAAAATCTCTTAGATGCAGGGCATCCAGGCAGCACACACAAGTTGCTGGAGGAACGCAGCAGCCCAGGAAGCTACTATGGAAAAGAGTAAATTGTCAATGTTTCAGGCTGAGACCCTTCATTAGGACTGTAAAAAAGAAATGTGAAGTCAGAGCAAGAGGTGCGGGAGGGGAGGAAAGGTACAATGTAGCAGATGATAGGTGAAAATGGGAGGGGTGAAGTAAAGAGCTGGGAAATCAATTGGTGAAAGACATAAAGGCCTGGAGAAGGGGAAATCTGATAGGAAAGGACACAAGCCTATAGAAGAAAGGGAAGGGGAAGGAGCACCAGAGAAATCTCCATTTTGTTTTCTTCCATATTTTAACCTTTTTTTTTCATTCTCCATTTTGGATCTGCATCCATGACAATGTTTCTTTTTTAATCAAGGCCACAGAACATTATCAGGGTGCTTTGGATGTGTCTTCCAAGAGGAATCAGGAGACCTCAGTCAGTACAAAAAAGTATTAACATCTTCTACTTGATAAGAATTACACCTCATTGATCTGTACATAGCCAAATGCTGTCTTCTTTATCTACACTCATGACTGTGTGGCTAAGCGCAGCTGGAAGTCCATTTTATAAATCTATGGGTGACACTACTGTTACTAGTAAGATGTCAGATGGCAACAAGGTGGTGTACATGAGTGGTTGATTGGCCAGTTGAGTGAAATCGCAACAGCAACATTGCACACAATTTCAGCAAGACCAAGGAATTGATTGTGGGCTTTAGGAAGGAGAAAATGCACCAGCCCTCATGGAGGGATCCGTATGAAAAGGGTGAGCAGCTTCAAGCTCCTGAGAATCTGTCCTGGGCCCAGCACATTGTTGTGAGCTTGAAGAAGGCACACCAGTGGCTCTACTTGAACAAGAGTTTAAGGAGATTTGGTATGTCACCAAATACTCTTGCAAATTTCTACAGATATATTGTGGAGAATATTTTGACTGGTTGAATCACAGGTTAGTATGTAGGTTCCAATGCATAGGATCTCAAGAGGCTGCAGAGGGTTGTAGACTAAGCCAGCTCCATCACAGGCACAACATGCCCCTTCAGGGAGGACAGTTTCAGGATGTGGTGGCTCATGACGGCAGCATCTGTTATTCAGGACCCTCACTATCCAGAACATGCTTTCTTCTCATTACCACCACTGGAGTGGAAGCACAGGATCTGAAGACTCACATTGAATGCTTTTGGAAACACAGCTTCCCCCTCACCAGGTTCCTGAATAGTCCATGAACAGTACCTCTTTATTAACAAGAGAAAATCTGCAGAATAGAGTCGGGCCAAAACCTTTCAGCAGGACTGGTGAAGGGCCTCAGGCCAAAATTTCGACTATTCTCTTTTCCATAGATGCTTCCTGGCCTGTTGATTTCCTCCAGCAGTTTCTGTGCATTGCTTTTTGTTCTTTTTTGCACTTCTGCTACATACCAACAAATTTCATAAAACAATCATAAACCCAATTTTAAAAGTTTGCAGTTACATTAACTATCTCTATTTGCCTTCCCCTTCACCAATCCTTCAGTTTTAAACAGACATTATGACTTATTTCTAAAATCTACATTCACTTGTGTGAAATATTTTATAGGAGGTTAAAAGATTACATCATGCCCTAAGAATAATTACTTTTTGATAATTAAATACAGTTAGAAATAGTCGTTGCTATGTACAATTAGACAAACAAAAATTCTGAACTCAGGGAAGGTTTGCTCGTTCTTCCTGGCAAAAGGGAGAGCAGTAACATTAGCTCTGGGCCTCCCAGAGAAACCTGGGTTTCTACTTAAAATATTAATGAAGGGTTCTGACAATTTTATTGATAAATGTAATTATGTTGTGAAATTTAATGCCTGTGATACATCAGATTTTATTTTCATATTTTATGTCTTTGTTGTCCAGTAGATGTATAAAATTTAAACAAAATAGCATTTTATTTATTTATCTGAGTAATGATAGAATGTTGCCTGAAATGTGAATGGGAAGTGACTGGTATCATATTATTTCATTAATTAATATGTAACTGAGCTGATACTTCATCATTATCCATCAGTGCCACTTGGGCACTGAACTAGTGACTTGTAAATTTAGAGCATTACATTAATATTCTTTGAAATAAAAAAATGCCTGAAAACCTTTGATATTCTAAATGTAGACTGGAACAAAATACTTTTTCTTTTCAATTCTATTGATATGTTAATGGCCATCTGAAATCTTATTCTATCTAATTTCTGACTTTCCCTGCCAAACACGTTTACTTACATGAGAGATGGCAATTTAATTAGATGAAAAATACACCGTGAAAATAAGTGAAAACAGATGTTATCCAGACTTCTTATAATTAAATTATTTTGCACTACTAGGGATACTAGAATAATTCAGTTGTTTTGATCACATTGGGCAGACAGCTTAGGAATTAGTCTTTCAAACACTGAAGAGTTCTTGTGATGTTAAACTTTTCATCACAAACATATATTAATAAACACGATAGATTCTGCAGATGCTAGAAATCCAGAGCAACACAGACAAAATGGTGGAGAAATTCAGCAGGTCAGACTTCATCTGTTGAGTGCAATAAACAGCAAATGCTTCAGGCTGAAGCATTTTATTAGGAAAGGAAGGAAGAAGAAGCCAGATTAAGAAAGTAGTGGGAGGGGAAGGAGGAAAAGCTGGCAAGTGATGGTGAGAAGGGATCAGAAGTGAAGAGAGTGAGCAGCTTCAAGTTCCTGGGTGTCAAGATCTCTGAAGATCTAACCTGGTCCTAACATATTGATGTAGTTATAAAAAAGAAGACAAAACAGCAGCTATACTTCATCAGGAGTTTGGTAAGATTTACCATGTCAACAAATACACTCAAAAACTTCTATAGATCTACCGTGGAGAGCATTCTGAAAGGCTGCATCACTGTCTGGTATGTGGGTGGGGGTGGGGGGGTTGCTACTGTACAGGACCAAAAGAAGCTTCAGGGTGTTGTAAATCTAGTCAGCTCCATCTTGGGTACTGGCCTCCAAAGTACCCAAGACATCTTCAGGGAGCGCTGTCTCAGAAAGGCAGCATACATTACTAAGGATCTCCAGCATCCAGGGCGTGCCCTTTACTCTCTGTTACCATCAGTTAGGTACAGAAGCCTGAAGGCACACACTCAGTGATTCAAGAACAGCTTCTTCCCCTCTGCCATCTGATTTCTAAATGGAGATTGAACCCTTGGATACTACCTCACTTTTTTAATATACGGTATTTCTGTTGTTTGCATATTTTTTAATTCATTCAACGTACATATATTCTAATTAATTAATTTATTATTATTATTTTCTCTTCTGTGTTATGTATTGCATAGAACTGAGGCTGCAAAGTTAACAAATTTTACATCACATGCCTATGATAATAAACTTGATTCTGATTCTCTTTCTGAAACCAGGCAAGGAGGAAAGTTAATGGATGGAGAAAATGAGAAGCAGGGAGTGGAGACCTCCAAATATTGCAACGATTTAGATAACTTAGATTTGCCAGATCATGTTGTCATTCAAAAATGTTGCATTTTACAATTGATAAAGTTAATTGTACCAATCTTAGCAATTTCCATTTAAAATAATATATAACTGAGGGTGTTATCAAAATTAGTTATCATGATGCATGTTAAACTATTCCATTGGCAGCCCTATTTTTAATGCATGTGCACTTTTTAGACTGACGCTCTGTCACTTTATAATGTCCAGCATGTTTTTCTCCGCACTCATCCTGTATATTAGAATAGATTATTGAATATTTGAAATAAGTTCATGCATGAATCATAACTGTGGTTGAAGTCATATTTTCTTACCATTCTGTCATGGGAATATAATTGCAAGGGAATTGAGAATATCCATGAATTAGTTTTCCAATACGGCTTTGAAACTTCTTTTTCAATCTTTTTATTGATATCAACATATTAAAAATGACAGATATTGATACACAATTATTGTGATTACATTGTTAATGGTTAACATATATGGGTATATACACAATAGGTACAAGAAAATTAAGTCTCCTAAAATCATACACAGTACAAATATGATATTCACCAAACAAAAAAAGGAATAACAATAAAAAAAGAAAAAATATCATATACCACAAAAAAGACTAATCTATCCAAAGCTGACCACTAACTAAAAAAAAAGAAAATTAAACATCGGCTGTTTGTAATATCTAAGAAAAGAAAAAGAACTGTAAGTGTCATCAACTCTGATTCTCTCTACATGTATAAAACCAGAAAAAAAAAGAAATAGGTTTGGTAAAGGTCAAATTGCATCATATGAAAATATTGAATAAATAGCTTCCAATGCTTTTCAAATTTAATAGAAGGATCATATATAACACTTTTAATTTTTTCCAAGTTTAAACATAACATAGTTTGAGAGAACCAATGAAATGTGGTAGGGGGATTAATCTCTTTCCAATTCAACAAAATAGATCTTTGAGCCATTAATGCAAGGCTTTGAAACTTCATGGTAGATCCATTGACTCCTAGAAATCTCTGACTCATGTTTGTTCAAAGAAGAGGAACAACATTCAACAAAAGGAACAGAAAGAACCTTGAATCCAATCTTTCAGGGTATACAAAGCCAAATGAATGTTGGAAATTGTGCACCACCTCAAAAACTATCCTCTTGCACATCCCATCAGCTTTCCTCTGCAGCACCTCTGTAGTTGCTAATTTGGTTTTATCAGTCACCCTTCAAGCAACAAAATTGAACTGAAATTGATCTACTAAACTCTCAAGTTAATCACAGATGTTTGCACATGTGCTGGGTAGTACAAATATCTGAGACACACAAATTCGGAAAGCCACTTCTTATCTATGGTAAGTTTAGGCAGTCAGGGGAGTACAACACATTCAAACCAATTCCTCATCTTATACCACAGATTCACATTTCCATCGCAGATGTCTACAGTGACAGTTTTATGCTCCTAGTGGTGGTAAATTCGCGTGGATTGCAACACATTTACTACTAGCATGCCTGTGAGTGTCCTGCAACTGACAGTAAGGATTGAATCCACATTGTTTTGTTTGATATTTGGGTTTAATTACTCATTGACTAAGTGTGATCTCTAAAAGGACAATAGATTTAAAGTAACCAAGTCTTTCTAGTTCTTCTTTCATCCCCAAATGAACAATATTTCCATGAAGATATGCAAGCAAAACATATTCATGTGGACTTGCAGATTTAGTAATAAAAAGATAAACTATTATTACCATGCTATTATGACAGTGCCTTATTGGCAGTTACAATGCAGAATATTGTTTTCTCCTTTATCTCTTCACAAAACTGCCTAAACAGAGATAAATTTATTCCATCTGTTACTTTGACCATTATTCATACTTTAATAAATATGCAACAAACTCATCTAATCTGGAGAATAACTTAGAAAAATCTTAATAATACCTGCACCAGAAGGAACATTGTACCCAAATATAACATCAACACTTCAATTGCAAAATCCACTTTAGCATGCAACAGCAGTCTTAGGTTAAGGAAGGTTGAGCAGACAGCAGTTCATGACATCAAGATACTGTTATATAAAAAAAGCAAATATTTTAACAGCATGCATGTAAAAGGAAATAGTATAATGGTATTTAATATTTATTCACAGAAAGTTGGTCTCATTGGCAAAGCCGACATTTACTGCCAATCCACAATTAACCTTGAACTGGTTTGCTTGCTTGACCATTTCAAAGAGCAGTTAAGAATCAGGTGATTACATTTCCACTATTGTAGCTACTTGCTTTTTCTTCCTGGATTCATTTAATGAAATAAGTTAAACCATGGCTATTGCAAATGTAATCTCATAGTTCTGGATCATTAGTTAAGCTTCTGGTTCTCTCGGATTGTAAATTAACCATAATGACATCCTTTGTAAAGATTCATGCAAATTCTGTACTTTTCCTGTCACCATGATTTCCCTTGGAGTGCAGTCCAAAGGGAACTACAATCTGGGACAATACTCCCTCCTCTTCCATACACCTCATTCAACACTAAAAGGGAAACTGCTGTCAATTCTTCATATTACATATCTGTCTCAACACCTCCGTTTCAAAGTTGTGAGAAATTAACCAGTCTGATCTGTCTCACAGGTGCAAACCATTAGCATAGAAAACAACAATTCAGTGCAGCTGGGAATTTAAATTCAGTTAATTAAGTAAATCTGGAACTAAAAAGCCATTGCCTTAATTGTGGACATGAAACTTATTAGATTGTCATAAAAGCACATCTGGTTCATTAAAGTACTTTACATTAAACTTCATGTGACTCTTCACTATTCTGCAAAATGGCCAAACAAGCAAATCAGTTACACTAAACCACAACACAAAAACAATAAAGATTAAAAAAAGCAATCCCACCTCAAAGGAATCAGATTGAAGGAAAGCATGCTCAACACAGACAATGAAGAAATGACCTCTTGACTAATATGTGCATCTAGTCTCCTACTAGGGAGGGTAGTTGAGCAACATTGCAACAGCTTAAAATTTTCAAAGTCCCAGAGTCTGTAGTCAAGATCTATGAATTTGTCCTGTCTTGTCAAACGAGGGTGGATTTAATTCTGTTGACAACTAGGTGGAAGAGTAACCCTCAATGTTGTGTGCCAATCAAAAGCCACACTAGCAACAATAGAAGTAACCACTTCATGTCCCTATAGAATCTGTCTAGTCATGAAGTATATTCTCCTTCCTGTTCTGTGGCAATTCTATCATGCTAATATTTAATAGTCCATGAACAAACTTAACACAAAACTGACTGTCTTCAAACAGTAACATTTTTCCTTAATATTTCCATCCTGCATGGCACACATCTCATCTGCAATAATTGCCAAGTCAAGAGACTAATACTTGTTCAAAGATAGTGACAGGAGGACATACAATGATTACGATTAAGCATACCCAAAAGAAAATGCCAAGCCAGTGAAGATATAACACAGCACCTCTGTATATGAAAACTAAACACTGAAAACAATGTTCAATAGACATCAATATCATTGTGTGACATGCCATATTAACTGGGTGATTATGATCTTCCATCTGTTTTTAATCTAACACTCTTTTCTCTATCCATGACTATGATTGTTCTTGGCAATTTTTTTCTACAGAAATGGTTTCCTATTGCCTTTCATTGGGCAGTGTCTTTACATAACAGATGACCCCCCCCCCCCCCAACCATTATCAATACTCTTCAGCGACATCTATGGTCACATAACCAGGGCTTGTGATATGCACCAGATGCTCATATGATCATCCACCACCTGCTTCTATGGATTCATGTGACCCCGATCCCTGTGGAGGGTCGGGGGGAGCAGCCAAGCAGGTGCTACACCTTGTTCAAGGATGTCCTGCAGGCTAGCAGAGGGAAGGAGTGCCTTAGACCTCCTTTGGTAGAGATTTCTCCACCATCCAATGTGCAATGTACATAGTCAAGAAATCCTACAAACAATGGAATACAAAACATTGCATTCATGTCATATCCATCCTTAATAGTTATTTAACTGCCCCCTGCCAGCATATGGGGAAATGTCCTGAAACATCTTCATCCACAAAGTGATAATGACTAGCACCTGACTGCAAATGGAAAGGCTGAAGTTTACCCAGTAATATCCTTTATCACAGATATCAGTTTTCATTCAGATCAATAGATGGAATGCCACTGAACAGTAGAACTGGCAACTAAAATCCAAAAACTTCAATAATATTCTTAAAGTTTTATTGAAGATTTCAGATTCAGCATCTTCACAAACTGTTTCAGTATATTTGTAGGACTGGCATCTACCAATGTTTAAATATTGTACAAGTTACTTCTGTCATCAAAAACCAGGACAAATCCATTTTGGCCAATTACCTCCCTACCACTTACTCAAGTGACAAATGGAGTTGTTGCCAATGTTAGTGAGTGACCCCTGCTTATCAACTACTTACTCACTGAGTGCACAGCTTGAATTCTACTGAGACCACTCAACTGAAATTCTGGTAAAAATATTAAATTGCAAAAGCAACATGAGAGCTCTGTCCCTTGAGAGCAGCTAACATTTGACAGTATGTGTCTTAACAACATTGATAACAGTATCATTCAGGGGATAAACAGTCAACCAACTGGATTTGGCTTCAGTTCAAATGGAAGATACTTTTATTTTTGCAAACTGTTTGAACAATATTTTGTTGCAAACACAAGGAAATATGCAGATACTGGAAATTCACGCAAAACACACAAAATGCTGATGGAACACAGCAGGCCAGGCAACATCTATAGGAAGAAGCACTGTTGACGTTTCGGGCTGAGACCCTTTGTCAGGACTAACTGAAAGAAAAGATAGTAAGAGATTTGAAAGTAGGAGGGGGAGGGGGAAATGCGAAATGATAGGAGAAGACTGGAGGGGGTAATGTGAAGCTAAGTGCTTCTTCCTATAGATGCTGCCTGGCCTGCTGTGTTCCACCAGCATTTTGTGTGTGTTGCTAATATTTTATTGCAACAGTTTTTAGGAGTATTATTCCAGGGTTCACCATCTTAACTACCTTCATATATAAACAGAAAATCAGGTGCCATCAGTGGACATAATTTCAGGTTGATGACCTGGCATCATATTTAGTAAAGGTTTGAAAAAAAGTCTTCTGGATTTATTTCCCATGAGAGATAAATACCCAACTGTTCCATACTCTGGTCATAGTTTATTGAGGATTGTGGTGAGGAACAAGAACGCATGGCCAAGAGAGACAGAGGAGCACTTAGAGGACTGCTTTGAGTTGGTGCACTGGACAATATTGAGGAATTCATTTTGAATCTGAATGAATATGCAACAGTTATCTTTGACCTCATCAAGACCTGTGTGGATGAGTGGGTACCTTTGAGAACATACCAGGTATGCCAAAACCAGAAGTCATGAATGAACCAGGAGATTTGTAGTCTGCTGAGGCTTAGATCAGTGGCATTCAAGATCATTGAAGAAGTCTAGATATAATCTACAGATGGCTATTTTAAGACAAAAAAAACAATTCCATTTGAAGTTAGGGGTGAAATTGAATGGACATTCTTCTGGTAAGAGAGCAATGTGCTCAGGGGCAATGAAAGTTATTGTTTTTTTTAAAGATTGCACGACCCTGCTGAACATTAAGAACTTAACGTATTGCAGTTCTATCCCATCAGTGACTGCTTGTTGATGAAGAAACTGAAGGTACTGCATTTGGTGTGGACCACCCTGCTGTTGCATTGGTGATTGGTAACATGGTATGTTGCAAGTCTGCTGCACTGGTCTGTTGGTGAACGGTAGGGGCAGACAGTGGAGCAGCTGAGCGTCCTCGGTCATTACAAGGACCAGGAGTCAAGCCACGGTGTTGCCTGTTTACAGCTATCCAAGAGAGAAGCAGAGTCAGTGGTCTCCGCAGGGGTGCTGGAGGGCTTCGGTGCAGCCTTCCAGTGATTGCTCGGCAGACAAGCTGCATTCTGTTCAACTGCAGATTGCTGCAACATTCATGGACTAAAGGACTTGGACTTCTTGTGTGTCTATATTTTACTTGTTATCCTATATGTGCTTGCTATCTTATATGTGCTCTATATACCTTGTGCTATGTGTCACTGGTGGTACTGTGCACCTTGACTCTGGAATAATGCTGTTTTGTTTGGCTGCATTCATGGATATTCATGTATAGATGAATGGCAATTAAACTTAAGCTTGATGTACTGATGAGAGAGCTACTGGAATATACAGGAGTAAGATTGCAATTTTTGAGCAAGTCAGTTGTATTAAATGTAAATGCCATTTTTTCTACTCCAAGGATCTATCCATCCCTGGTAGGGGTGGGTGTACATTTCACCTCAGACCAACATCAAGCAGGCGCCAGAGGAGTTCAGCACCATGATTAGTAGACATAACGCATTTTAAGGTGATGCCTTCCTATCATTACAGGAGGATTTCAACCAGGCCAGCTCGAAGAAGTCTCTGAATAACTACCACCAACAGTGGAAAAAAGAGGACACAACACACTTGACCATTGTTACACCACCATCAGCAATGCTTACAATGTCATCCCATGCCACTCCTTGGAAAATCCAATCACCCTGTCTGGTCTTCTACTTCCATACTCCCTGTACTTAGGCACAGACTAAGGACTGCAGTGCCCATGGTGAGGATCAGGAAGGTATGGTAAAGGGAGGCAGTAGAGCATTTCCAGGATTGCTTTGACCACCATCTGAATATATTGGTTTTCAGTTTTCACCAGCTTCATCAAGAACTATGTGGGTGAGTGTGTGCCTTTGAGAACGTACCAGACATATCCAAACCAAAAGCCATGGATCAAGTTGATAGTCTGCTGAGGGCCAGATCTGTGGCACTCAGGACCAATGATCCAGAACTATACAAGGGCCGGCATGACCTACAGAAGACTACTTAAAGAATGAGAAAACAATTCTGATTGAGGTTAGCAATGCAATCGGATGTGAATCTCTGCAGCGTCTGGTGACCATGTGATCTTAACTCGGAGGATGACGTCTCAACATCTTTCAAGAGAATGATCCCTCACAAGGTGTCAAGCCCTAATGGTGGTCAAAGAAGATAGCAGAAGTTTTTTTCAGATATAATAAGCAAAAAAAGAGGTGAGAGTAGATATTAGAGTAGATGCTGGAAAATGATGCTGGAAAGTTAGAAATGGGGTCAAAATAATGGTGGGCTAATGTAATGAGTATTTTGTGTCAGTCTCTACTGTGAAATACACTAGCAGTATGCCAGAAATTCAAGAGTGTCAGGCGACAGAAGTAAGTGTAATTGGTATTACTAAGGATAAGGTGCTTGGGAAGCTGAAAGGCCTTAAGATAGATAAGTCACCTGGACCAGGTGGACTACAACACAGGGTTCTGAAAAAGGTTGCTGAAGAGAGTGTAGAGGCAAGAATGACCAGATTCTGAAATGGTTCCAGAGGACTGGAAAATTACAAATGTCCCTTTACCTCTTTAAGAGGGAAGGGAATTATAGGCCATTTAGGCTAACATCGGAGATTAGGAAGTTGTTGGAGTCTGTTATTAGGATGACATTTTGGGGACTTGAATGCATATGATAATGTAGGCCAAAGCTGGCAAGGTGTCCTTAAGGAAAAATCTTACCTGACAAATCTGTTGGAAGTTTTTGAGGAAATAACAGGCAGAATAGACAAAGGAGAGTCGGTAGACTGTTGCTTACTTGGATTTTTAGAAAGCTTTTGATAAGTTGCCATGCATGAGGCTGTTTAACAAGATAGGAGCTCATGGAATTACAGGAGTAATACTAACATGGGTAGATGATTAGCTGATTGGCAGCAGGCAAAGAGTCAGAATAAATGGGCTCTATTTTGTTTGGCTGTCGGTGACATAAGAGATTCCACAGGGGGTCAGTATTGGGACCAGGACTGCTTACTTTCACATTGTATTTCAATGCTTTGATTGACGGAACTGATGGCTTTATGGCCAAGTTTGTAGGTGATAAAAAGAGGAGCAGGTGGTAATGAGGAAGCAAGATGTCTGAAGAAAGGATTGGACAGATTGGCAAAATGGGCAAAGAAGAGGCAGATGGAATATGGTGTAGAGAAGTGTATAGTCATACATTCTCTTAGAAGGAGTTAAGGCATAAACTATTTTCTAATTGGGGAAAAAAATTCAAAAAATCAGTGTAGAGTCCTTGTGCAGGATTCCCTAAATTTTAACTTGCAGGTTGATTTGGTAGTAATGGACAGTAAATATTATGTAGGCATTCATTTGAGAGGACGAGAATATAAGAGCAAGGCATTGGTCATATTGAACTGGGAGTATTGCGAGCAGTTTTAGCCCCTTATCTAAAAACTAATGTACTGGCATTGGAGAGGGTCCAGAGGAGGTTCACAAGAACAATTCCAGAATAAAAGAGTTCACGGTGAGTAGTGTTTGAGAGCTCTAGGCCTGTACATGCTGGAGTTTAGCAGAAACAAGTTGGATCTCTTTGAAAACTATTAAATATTGAAAGGCCCAGATAGAGTAGATATGGAGAAGATGTTTCGTATTGTGGATGAGTTTAGGACCAGAGGGCACAGCCTCAGAATAAAGGGGTATCCATTTGAAACAGAGATGAGAAGGATTTTTGTTTTAGCTAGAGAGTAGTGAATCTGTAGGTTTCATTACCACAGACGGTATTGGAGACTACGTCATTGAGGACATTTGAAGCAAGGGTTGATAGGTGCTTGGTTAGTCAGGGTGTGAAAGGTTAAGGGGAGAAGACAGAAGAATGGAGTTGAGAGGGATAAGAAATCAGCAGTGATAGAGTGCTAGAAAAGACTCGATGGGCTGAGTGGTGCAATACTTCTCCTATGGCTTATGGTATAATAGATTATGGTCCTTTTGAAAAATTCTATGCTTAAGAAACTATGCAAAGAAAATACTATGTATTAACAAAGTCAAATCAGTTGCAAAATAATGTTCAAAATTCATATTGCATTTAAAACTTCTTACCATGGGATCTCCTCTCGACAGTTCAATTATTCACAGGAGTGCAATCATTGGCAAATCAGCATACCTTATTCATCCCTAATTGCCCTGTGGATGGTGAAGGAGTTCTGCCATTTTAATATGAAGGGAAGGTATCCAATGGAATTGTTTGGTAGAGGTCCTGTTACTTAGACCCAAACTAATGAAGATGGAGCACATCAGCTGGGCAAGTAATATGTCAGAAAAAGTTATCTCTTAATGAATGTGTCATGTAACTTTTATCCGGGTAATTTACAGGCACAATGCAAAGCTGTATATTCATAATACCAGATTTTAACTCTTCTCTGTCAATTTCTTGAAATAACCGAAAAATTTTTGAGCCATGACTCTTTGAATATTAGAATATAATTTCTTGATTGAGCTGATTGAAATGTATTATTGCAACTGGGAATTATAAGTACATTAAAAATATTCACCCTACACAGACCACATTCAGAACACAGAATCACCAGTCTGGGCAGCAACAACAGTTAATTCTTGTTTTTTTTTTGAATAATATCAGGATTTTAAAGGTCACAGTCTTTGGAGCAACTTCACTAAAATCATTAAAAGACCTTCTAAAACACCACATCAAAGAGAAGACATTCATAGCTTTGATATGGGAACTGTAACAGCCAAAGCCTCCAAGAGAAATGATCTGGCGAACAGATACTTTTGCAATGTTGTTTTTTCTGAGGGAAGAATCATACATAGAAGCCTAGAAGAACACTCCTGACTGAAAATCGAAACAGATTCAAACACTGGCAGTCTACCACTCTTCTGGCAAAGTAGCCATGGGATTCTTTTTACTGTTCTACTGAGAAAACACTATTTCAAATATCAACCTGAATTACATGAAGAAGATTTTCATTCTGAAGTGAAATTAACTTAGTTTCATAAAACTAATGAAAAAAAATCATTATTTTGTTCCTCTTCCAATGCCATCCAGAACATAAGTTTCATAAGTAACAACCATTTTCTGATTACTACTTTTGACTCAGGTTCAACCACTATTTATTTCTAACATTTTTCTAACAGCTTCTTCTGCTCCGTTATCATATCTCTGAATGGACAATGAACCTATGTGCACTACCTCATTATTTGTTTTCTTTTTTTTGTTTCTCTCTTTTGCAGTACTTACTTAATTTAATTTTAAAAAATTGTATTTCTTACTGTAATGTATTTTTTAATATATTGTAATGTACTGCTGTCATCAATTTTCCCTCTAATTTGTAATGACCAATGTGTGCATAAATCTTATTCTGCCCAGTGACAACAACAAGTGTGCACTGAATAATTTCTTCAATAAAAGTGTATAAATAAGCCAGTTCTAAAGCCTGCAGACAAATTATCGCAAACTCCACGTTGTCAACACTGTCTGCATCAGAAACTGGAAAAGAAAATGTCATTTTATATGATGATGAAATATACTTAACATGCCAACAAGTAGAGGTGATCTTTTGTGTGCAGTTTAAATTCCTTTGTGCACTAGCAGCAAAAGATGTGTGTGTGTGTGTGTGTGTGTGTGTGTGTGTGTGTGTGTGTGTGTGTGTGTGTGTGTGTGTGTGTGTGTGTGTGTGCGTGTGAGTGTGTGTGTGCGTGTGATTGTGTGTGTGCGTGCACGTGCACGCACCTCTTAAAGGGAACATAGGTTGCCACAAGACAAAAAATATCACAGCATACAGCCTGCCAGTGATATTAAACTGGACTGATTCCAATCAACATCATAACAGCTCATTATATTAAACAAAAATCCCTCATATCCTCCTTGTCCAATTATATTGTTGTGACTTTTTCTAGTTGAACCTTGTTGTAGAAGAACTAATAAAAAGGTATGGCAAGGAATGTCAGGATAGGAATTCAGTTGAGAAAAATTAGATTTTAAATGGTAGCATACTAGTTAGCACAATGCTTTACAGTATAGGCGACCCGGGTTCTATTCCCACTGTTCCTTGTAAGGAGTTTGTACGTTCTCCCCGTAACTGTATGGGTTTCCTCCAGGTATTCCAGTTTCCTCTTCCAGTCCAAAGACATACTGGTTGATAGGTTCGTTAATTAGTTATTGTAAATTGTCCCATGAGTAGGCTCGGAATGAATTGGAAATTGCTGGGCAGTGGGACTCGAAGGGCTGGAAAGGGCCTACCTCACACAATATCACAATCAATAAATAAAATTGAAAAATCATTGGAGGGTTTATAACAATTAATGTTTAAAATATTTATTTCAAAATCACCTAAAAATATCCTCAACGTTAGCATGGAACAAGTGAGGCAAAGTGAACAACGAATACGGTCGCCTGCATACATGCTGGGAAATTAATTGTGAGTACAGGAATTAATTGTGAAGTAGAAAATTTGACTATAGGAAGGACAAAATTAGATTTGACCGAAATGCCCCATTCACTCAAGCAGGGTGCCGAACAAGACAAGAGAACCTATGGTTTACAACACTGTGAATCTTTTCATTGAAAAAGATGGACTTTTGTAGAGGGAAGGGTAAAAACGCTGAAACCAGATTTATTCATCAAAACTGATTCAAAGTTTCAGCAGAATGAATGGTAACAAGATAAAATCCAATTCATACCATCTTTTTCCCTATGATCACTGAATGATTGATGTTTCGCCCTCTTGGCTTAATACATGATCTCTCAAGCTGAACGTTATGACAAAATTATTAATTTTCCATGAATGTAAAAACAAATCAGGCTATGAAAGAATTCTTAATTTCCACTACACACAATGAGAAAGCAAAGTAATTCCACTACCAAATCTTTTGTAAACATTTACTTCAGGTAAATCAGATATATCACTATATAAGAAACAGGCCCTGCAGTAGCTTGGAAAAATACAGATGGTGTAATAACCTAAACATTCTACTTAGACAAACAAAGATTTATCCCTGACTACGACATTCTCATTTCCAAAGGATCTCCTAACCTTCTCTACACAATCACTTCCCAATGAAAACAAAACTGGTGCCCATCACAAGTTTGATACAAAAAATGATTAAGATGGAAAATGTGTGGCAAGTTATCCAAATTTTGACTAGCTTGTTATAATGCTCCATTTCAAGTAACAAGAAGCAAAATGTTGTTCATATAAAGGCGGGAGGGGATGGGGAGTGAAGTCAGGTGGGGAGGTGCTAGATTGGAAAGCAAACGGTTTATAATGCTTAGAGCAAATCTGGCTGTAATATGTAAAATTCTGACTTTGACAAAACAGAATCTGAATGCTCGGATTCAATTATAAGTTGCAATCATTAGTAAACAGCGACACATTATTATTCATCTACTGCACTTATTGAGAAAGCCATTTTCAAATACAGAAGATTCCAGTTAACTGGGACATAATTAAGCAGCTGCCCCAATTTGCAAAAAGCATAGATTAGGCAACCATCTTGCAGAGTATGGGTATTCTATACCATTATATGCCATTTTGGCTCTCTTCCTTGGATGTTATCAGCCATTTCTACTGCCATGATGAGACAAAACACAAACTAGACACCAAACACAACACCTCATCTTCCACTTGAGTGATTAATGGTGTGAACTTTACAATTTCACAGTTTCAGTTAAGTCACTCCCCATGTTCCTACCCATTTATACCAGTTCATCTTGTTTAAGTATAGTTTAGTTTAAATATAGTTAAATATTAGTTTTAATTGTCACATGTACTTCAAAATTGCACGAGGGATGTGGTAAGTCTGGTAGACCTCCAGTTTCCCAGATAAACACATCTGCACTGAGTGTACCAAGTTACAGGTCCTGCAAGAAAATGTTAAGGAACTGGAGCTGCAGAGTAATGAACTCTGACTCATATGGGAGAATGAGGAGTTGGTAGGCAGGAGCTACAGGGTGGAATGGTAGTCACCCTTATCTTGCAGGGGACAGGTAACTGGGTGACTGTCAGAAGAAGGAGGGGAAACGCACAGCCAGTGCAGAGTACACATGTGGCCATTTCCCTCAAAAATAAGTATACAGCTTTAGATTCTATTGAAGGGGATAACCTTCCTGGGAGAGCCACAATGATCACTCTCACTGAGTCTGGTGCTGTGGCTCAGAAGACCAGAGAGGTGAAGAGGACTAGAGTGCTTTTTAGGAGATTCTTCGGTCAGAGGAATGGAGATGAGTTTCTATGGGCACGATAGAGTCATCTGGATGGTATGTTGCCTTGCTTGTGCCAGGATTAGGGATGTCTTGGATTGTGTCCATGGCAAGGGAGAATGTGAGCTGCCAGTAATGACATAGGTAGACAGGGTGAGGAGGTCCTGCAGAGAGATTTTGGTGAGCTAGATAGAAAGCGGAGAATCAGGACCTCCAGGGTAGTCATCTCTGGATTGCTGCCTGTGTCATGTGCCAATGAGGGTAAGAGTAAGATGATTTGGCAAGTGAATGTGTGGCCTAGGAACTGGTGTGGGGAACAGGAATTCAGATGTATGGATCATTGGGATCTCTTCCGGGGAAGGTACAAATTAAACAAACTGGACAGGTTACGCCAAACCCCAAGGTGATCCAATATCCTTGCAGGCAAGTTGGCTAAAGTTGTTCAGGTGTGTTTAAGTGAATCTGTCTGTGTGATGGGAACCAGAGTGATGGTGCTGAAGATGAGGCAGCTGGTTTACAAAGGCAATGTATAGAGAGGCTCCTAGCAAGGAGAGGCTGATGATAGGGCAAAATTACAGACAACAGAATGAGTTGCAAAGTGAAAGACAGACAAAATTGAACATGTTGAATTCAGGACTAAAGGTGTTATTTCTGAGAGCACGCAGTATACTGAATAAGGTCGATCAACTTGTAGTACGGTTGCAGATTGACAAGTATGATGTAGGCAACACTGAATAACGACTGACAGAAGATTAAAGCTGGGAACTTAATGTTCCATGATACACATTGTATCAAACGGGTATGCAGGAAGGCAGAAGGTTTGGCATGGCTCTGTTGGTAAAAAATGAAATCAAATTATTGGAAAGAAATAACATAGGGCTGGAAGGGTCTTGGCCCGAAATGTTGACAGTGCTTTCCCTTATAGATGCTGCCTGGCCTGCTGCGTTCTACCAACATTTTGTGTGTGTTGCTTGAATTTCCAGCATCTGCAGATTTCCTCATGTTAGGGTTGGAAGGTGTTGAATCATTGTGGATAGAGATAAGGAACTGCAAGAGTAAAAAGACCCTGATGGGAATTGTCGTTTACAAGCTACAATGGGACATAGAAAATGCATGCCAAAAGGGCAATGTTACAACAGTTATGGGGAATTTCAATATGCAGGTCCATACTTTTTTTTTCCTTTATCATCTAAAGGACAGAGGACTGGTGAGCAGCTAATGTTGTTCCATTATCCAAACAGGGAACCATGGAAATCCTGGAACCTGTAGACCGACAAGTCTAACATCAGTGGTAGGGAAGTTACTGGAAAGAATTCTTAGGTATAGGATTGATCAGCACTTGGAAAATCATGGCCTAATCTGGGAGTGCCAGTATGGCTTTGTGTGATGCAAGCCGTCTTTTTCTATCTTGAGATTGAGTTTTTTGATAAGGTGACGGCTGATTCATGAAGGTAGAGCTCTGGATGGAGTTTAAATGGGTTTTAATAAGGAATCTGACAGGGTCCCTCAAGGGAGGCTCATCCAGAAGATTAAGATGTATGCAATCAATGGTGAAATGGCTGTTTGGATTCAGAACTGACTTGCCCATAAAAGACAGAGGTTAGTGGTCAAAAGGACTAAGTCTGGCTGGAGGGCTATGATTAGTGCTGTTTCACAGGGATCTGTTCTGGGATCTCTTCTGTTTGTGATAAAAATGTAGATAGGTGGTTAGTCAGTTTGCAGATGATACAAAATTTGGTGGTGTTGTGGATAGCGTAGATGACTGGCAAAGAATACAGTGAGATATAGATTGGTTGCAGATACTGGCAGAAAAATGGCAGATGGAGTTTAATACAACTAAATGTGAAGTGTTTCATGACCCTTAACAGTGTTGAGGAGCTTAGGGATCCTGGGGTCCAAGTTCATGAACGTGGTTACACAACTTGATAGAGTGCTTAGGAAGGCATAAAGCACGTTCTGACAACCACTTTGCCTCTGAATATGCAGCTTGATCAGCTGAGTTCCTTTAACAGTTTGGTTTTGATTAGTTTTCTAAATTCTTCCAATAATTTACCCTCAGGAATTTATTCAGTTACCAAGTTATATGTAAATCATACAGTACATTCATTATGATGAAGGGAAAGTAGCTAGCCCCAGACCACTGTGATATCTATTAGTTCAGAGTCCAGCTTAGTCTGGAAATCAAAGATCACTAAGGGTGATTAGAGGTGAAGAGCACGCAGCTCATGGTTGAAGCTCAATCAACATTCCTCTTCAGCTAAGATGACCATTTTACACACAGGAAGAGGGAAAAATATTTTTTTTCTGATGGTTTTAAACAGAGAAAATAGCAAATGCTCTGATCAATATACAAATCAGATGGCAAAGCCACTCCTAGAACCCAACTCATTTTATTTAGTGATGATTCTTTCAAACTTATTATGCAGACCCTTCAGCCATCTTGCAGGGCGCTGCAGGAAAAATGATAGAGATGTAAATCCACCAGTTTTCTTTTAATGGTAAACAAGAGAAAATCTGCAGATGTTGGAAATCCAAGCAACTTACACAAAATGCTGGAGGAAATCTACAGGCCAGGCAGCTTTTATGGAAAAGAGTACAGTCGATGTTTCGGGCCAAGACCCTTCAGTGTTTTATATGTGTTACTCTTATAATGGTGGTGCTTTTCCTTCCAGCGAAGGGAATTCAAATATTCACACATTCTTGCAATAAATACTTCAATGTATCAGACAACTGAAACCTTAGGGTGCTCTGTTAATGAAGTCAGCTCAAAGTAGAATAGAGATGCATGTTTCCTGCTAATATTTCAATTCATTCTATTTCAGGTTATATAAATTAAAAATAATTTAATTTAATGATCTGCAAACTTTTTCTTCACATATAGCCAAGTTTGTTGATCATTGAAGGGACTTTAAATTATCCTTGAGTTTACACATAGTATTGTTTGGTATATCCAGATATTTTTCACACAAAATTCTGTATCAAAGTTCAACCTATTAACAAACCATCACATGTATGGTAAAGCAATGAACTAAATAGTGTGCTTGAAAGCTATCACAGCACCACAAACAGGAAGCACCCATAAATATACATGCTTTCTAGAATTTTTTTTAATAATTAATCAGTGTTAATTTGGAAACTCAGGAATCAATAACCTGTATATTTACAACATTTCTAAAATAACAATGGATTAGTGACTATTTGTTGCCTTCACATAACCCATGGTTATTAATAAGCAAATTTCAGATATTACTTTCAGGTATGTTCTAAAGATGCATAGTTTAGCTAGAAACTCCATTAAAAGGTTTCTGCACCTATGCAATAATATGAGAGATTATCCAGGCATAGAACATATCTTGCAGTAATTTGTAGCAAGTTGCCCTGATGGGTTTCTGCAGTATTAGGAGACATAGTAGAACTATTTATGAGTATAACAAAGACATGATGTACTTTTTAAAATCAATGTCATTACGACTATTTCCCTAATCTTATAATTAAAAATTAATCCTCCAAGCAAACCAAATATAGACAATGGCAAACAAAGGTTTTAATTCATTAAAAACAACACATAATTCTATATAGCAAGTCCATTGCTATTCATCCAACCATAACACATTAACATATAGTATATTCATGGACACATGTTGTATAATCTACAATGAATTATTTTATTGAAAATTTTAATGAAAACTTATTTAAAACAAAATTGTGTTAGAATAGAAGTTCCTATAATAAGTGTAGAAAAAGTCATTGACAAAGATAAGTAATGATATTATGTACAATATTAAATTGGAGCAGTGCAAATTTTTGAGTGTATTAGGTAAAAATTAGGTAGAGTTAATTGGGAACCACTGTCCAAGGGCAAATTCACATCTGACATGTGGAAGGTGTTTAAAGACCAACTGCACAGATTTCAAGATAGTTTTTTCCAATATGAAGAATGGACAAGCATGGGAAGGTATGAAACCCTGGAGGATGATGCAGCTAAATTTAGTCAAGAAGAAAATAAGTTTAGGAAGCTGAAAATCAGAGCCCAAGAGGTTTATAAAGAAGGCAGAACAGAATTCAATAAATGAATTAGGAAAATCAGGAGGGACAATGAAAAGTCCTTGGAAAGTAGGATTGTAGAGAATCCCAAGGCATTCTGCACATACATAAAGAGTAGGAAGATAATTAGTAAGAAGATACTGAGTAAGGAGGTAGGTAGGTCTACTCAGTCATAAAGTTGGGAACATGTGCTTTGAAGAAGAAGATATTGGCAAGGTCCTAAATGAGTACTTTGTATCAGCCTTTACTGAGAAGGACATGAATGATAAGGACATCAGTCTGGTGCACAGTATTAAGCCACTTCAAGATAAAAAAGATAGAATTGGGTCTGATGGGATGTACCCCCAATTTACTGAGGGAGTCAAGAGAAGTGTTTCCTCCGGCCTTAAAAAATATCTTTGTGTCCTCTCCAGTTACAAGTGAGACTTGCCCACACACAGAGTTTGGGTGTCTGAAATACACTGCTGGTGTAATGGTGGAGGCAAAATGATACAAGTGTTGAAAGGTCTCATAGATGTCCAGATGAATGGAAAATGGACAGATAAAGGATGTTGTGTGACAGAAGGGATTAATTTAGTTTGGTATTTGATTACTAATTGATTAAATGCTGCCACAAAACACTTAACAAAGCAATTAAGGAAGCTAAAATAAGGCATGAAGTTGCTCTAGCAGACAAGATGAAGGAGAATCCCAAGGGCTTCTGCACATATATTAAGAGCAAAAGAATAGCAAAAAACAAAATTGACCCTCTTGAAGCTCGGCGTGGTCATTATGCAGAGAGCTGAAAGAGATCGAGAACATGTCAAATGATTGTTGTTTTTGCATCCATACTTACTCAAAACACAGAGAAAGAATCTATAAAAGTAAGGCAAAACAACAGAGAGTTCATGGATTTCAGAGAAGGAGTTGTCTGCTGCATTGAGTAAAATTAGGGTGGATAAATCTCTAAACCCTGACAAGATGTCCCCTTGGACCTTGTGTGAGAAATTGCAGGGGCTCTAGCAGAGGTACATAAAATATCTTTAGTCATGGGAGAGGCATCAAAGGATTGGAGGATAGTTAATATTGTTTGATTGTTTAAGAAATAATCTAAGAATAATACAGGAATTTATAGGCTTATGAGCCTGACAACTGTAGAGGGTAACTTATTGGAAAGTATTCTAAGGGGCCAGATATATAAAAATTGGATAGGCAAGGACTGATTATGGATAGTCAACATCGCTATTGACAAGGCCTTTGACAGGATCCTGCAGGGAACCTTGGTCAAGAAGGTTCAGTCACTTGGCATTCAGGATGAGCTAGTAAATTAAATTAGTCCTTGGCTTCACAGACAAAGCCAAAGTGTGGTAGTAGATTGTTGCCTCTCTGTCTAGAGGCATGTGAATAGTGATGTGGTGCAGTGATAGTTGCTGGGTCCAATTTTGTTTGTCATCTATATCAACTATCTGTATAATAATGCAGTAAATTGGATCAGCATAATTGCAGATGACACCAGGATTGAGCATGTAGTGAACAGTGGGAAGACTATCAAAGCTTTTAGTGGGATCTACATCAGCTTGAAAAATGGGCTGAAAACTCACAGCTAGAATTTAATGCGGACAGTATGTTGGGAGGACAGAGCAGTGTTGGGACTTCCAGAGTGGGTGGTAGGGCACTGTGCAGTGTGGAAGAACAGAGAGATCTGGAAATACTAATCTATGATTCCTTGAAAATGGTGTTACACGTAAGTAGAGTCATAAAGAAAGAGCTTGGAACATTGGCCTTCATAAATCGAAGTATTAAGTACAGGTGTTGGGATGTTATGTTGAAGTTATACAAGAGGTTGGTGAGGCTGAATTTGGAGTACTGTGTGCAGTTTTGGTCATCTACCTATAAGAAAGATGTATACCAGGTTGAAAGAGTATGGAGAAAATTTACAAGGATGTAGCCAGGACTCAAGGACCTGAGTTATTGAGAAAGGTTGAATAGGTTATGACATTATGCCTTGGAGTTTAATTGAATGGAGATTTGATAGAAGTATACAATATTCTGAATGGTATAGATAGGATTAAATGCAGATATGCTTTTTCCATTGAAGTTAGCTGCTTTAGAGTTCTATGACCTTGAGTCTAGGCACAACATAGTGGGTGAAGTGACCTCTTCCTATCCTGCACTGTTCCATGTCCTATATTCTAACAACAGACAAATAAAGTATCATCTGTCCATATGAAAGTTGATAGATTAGAATTGATATTGTCTATGATAATAATTGAAATTAACTTGACTGATTGAAACTAATTGTACAATAATTAGGAGCATTTAGATCCAAATACATTTTGTTTTGATGTGATTTTTTTTTTTGGTGGTTACTCTGCCTTTTTAATCCCCCAAAAGAATGAAGTGAATTAGTAGAATTAAGGGCTGTAAACAGAAAATCAACGAACTGGTATGTTATTAATTAGCTAAGAATGTGTTGATTCGCAAGAACACAATAAGTCACGACTTTTGTGATATTGCTTTTCTCTCTCTATAGGTCCTAAAATGACTAATGAGGCCAATATGGGACCTCTAGATTCTTCTGCAGGTGCTTGATGCGACAGCTTGATCTTTTAGAGGGTGGTGCACAGATTCTGTTAGTTACACTAAGCACAATTAGTCTCCAGATGCTGAGTAATTTACAACATATTTCACGCTCTTTCTCCATTTTAAGCTCTCCTGGAGATGTCAATATAGTCTTGAGTTCCCTGGGATTGTTTCATCGATCTCCCTGGTAACTGCTTGCCATGACAGATGTTAATCAGAGTGATATTATTGGGAATCTATTCATAGCCCTGAACCATCATAACGTGCACACTGGGATTGGATTGTTTAATTTAACTCTTAATATTGTTGATGTTGGTTTGCTGTCATTGGTTGCCTCATACTGCTGGAGGATTTGAAGGGTTTTGTGGTTATGCACTCATATTTCATATTTCCTAATGGCATGGGAAGCAATTGGACCCATTGACATAATGGGGTGGACGGCATGGTAGCGTAGCAGTTAGGTTACCACTATTACTGCAGCTAGTATGTTCTCCCCAAGGGTTACCTCTGGATGGCCTGGCTTCCTCCCACATTCCTAAGAGATAGAAGTTAGGGTTAGATTTGGGCATACTATGTTGGGGCCAGAATCATGGTGATACTTATGGGTTACCCCCAGCACATCATCAGACAGTGTTGATAGCTGATACAAATGAGGCAATTCACACTCTGTTTGGATGCACATGTGACAAACAAAGCTAATCTAATCAATCACTTTATATAGACAGCACAAAAAATCTGTTAAAGTCTATCAATATGGCTCTCAGAGGAACTCCCCCCCACACCCCCCCAGCACAGGTACATTAACTGCTCCACAATTCTCTTACCATCTATCCATATTAGGCATAATTCTATAGCGGCCAATGAAATACACCTGCAAGTACATCTTTGGGGCCTGTCAGGAAGTCAGAGAACACGCACGGTTTTGGAGGATATGAAAACTTCGCTCATTCAGCAAAGTTCAGGATCAAACCCAGGTCACTGGAGTTGAGAGACAGCTGCTCTGCATGCAGTGGCATTGTGCCAAATTGATAGCATCTCTCCATACTGCAGGCAAATATTTCTCTCAGACCACCCAGAAGACTAGGGATCATTTCTGCTCAGGGGAACATGGGTATTATTTGAAGCTTAGACTCTTACACTCTGCATATTTTCCTTTGACTGCTAAATTATTTTTCAACTCATTCAAGGCAGTGATGGATTATAATACCAATGTCTGACTTCTTTGAGAAATGGCTTCCATGATATGGGAAGTAGGACATCTTTTTCAGGGTCGCAGTGATGGATAATTATTATCAGATGGTAACTCTTTATGACGGGAGCTTCTCATATGCTTTAGTAATTGATAATGTACCTTTTTTGCCAGAGAGCATACATTTAAATCCAAGGCAAGAAATGTAGATGGGATTGTGGAAGATATGCTTGAAATCTGGAATGTACTACCTGCTTGCTGGCGTAGGTTCTACAAGCCATTTCCCTGCTCTCTGCCTCTGTGACTGTGTTAGGACACTCACTGGCATGATTGCCAGGGTGACTCAAGCTACAGGTGTGCACCCATAAAAGTTAACAGATTTGAAGCTTTAGTACTAAAACAGAAAATGCACAGTGATTACAACAACAAATAAGTGAACCATTTATTTTTAAAGGAAAACAGCCTGAAGCAGCAAATATCTGTGTCAGTTAAGATATTGAGAACAACTTTGCTTACTGGTTCACTTGCTCTTACTTCATTACTAGAAAAGAAGTGATCATATTAAAGCAAATAATGTGACAGTCTCTGCTACGTACAGCCAACGTACAGCCTTCTCGAAGGCACCATATCGAATGGAATATTCATAGGCTATTATTTTTTTTTCTTTTAAATAGATCAAGGGAGCAGAAAATGAAGTGCAGAATTGGACTCTCGGACTAGAAAGAAAGAAAATGCATTCTGGAGGTAGCAGAGGAGCAAGCAGTTCAGATTATGGTAAATTACCATACATTTACATAGCGTAAGTGTATCTATCTTTAATGTTTCTGATGGTGGGGGGGATATTTTTAGGAATCTAGTTAAGATCATGCCTGCACAGAACATGGTTAATTTAAACTGGCTTTGTATTGATAGATGGAATGACCTGTAGATTGACATGATGAAGTTCTTGACTTCTAGCTGCGTTGTGAATGTAAGCTTCGATTCTGTTTCATTGCTGTTGAAATTATGAATTTCCATTGCTCTTATCTAGGTTTGAAGTTATGAATTACTGCAGGTGCTTGTAAGATCATAAGATACAGTAGCAGAATTGACCATTCGGGTGATATAATAGACTGATCCAATTTTCCTCTCAGCACCAATCTCCTGCCTTCTCCCAGTTTCCCTTCATGTCTTGACTAATCAAGAATCTATCAACCTCTGCCTTAAATATACCCAATGATTTTGTCTCCACAGCTGCCGGAAGCAATGAATTCCAAAGATTCACCACTGTCTGGCTAAAAAAATTCCCCCTCATCTCCATTCTATATGGATGTCCCCGTAATCCGAGGTTGTGTCCTCTGGTCTCGGACTCCCGCACCATTGGAATCATCCGCTCCATATCCATTCTATTGAGGCCCTTCAACAATCGATAGGTTTCAATGAGATCTCTCCCCCATTCTTCTGGATTCCAATGAGTACAGGATGAGAGCCATCAAATACTCCTCATCTGACAAGCCTTTCAATCCTGGAATAATTTTCATGAAACCTCCTTTGAACTTTCTCCCATGTCAACTCAACCTTTCCGAGATAAGAGTTCCAAAACTGCTCACAATACTCCAAGTAAGGCCAAACCAGAGCCCTATAAAGACTCAAAATTACATCCTGGAGTTTACTGCTAGAATGGAACTAATCCAAGGTCACGTGCTAAACTCTTTCTCAGACACAAGAGCACCCTAACTTCAGGTACAGCTGTAGTATTGAATGCATGCTAATTAATGAACAATTATCAGTGAGAAACAATGGAAAGTTAGACACAGTTTACTAAAATAAAAAAAACAGTAATTCTCAAACTTGTCAATGTGGTACTATGAATGCAACCATATCAACCCTAATTTTTGTCTCCTTAATATCTTTCTATCCACCTGCAAGTTGAACTTTTAGCTTGCACATCATTTAATGGGTGTCTTACCCTTACAGTTTTGTCTAAATTATCTTTAATCATGCGTAAGATTGCAAAGTATGGGTTAACAGGTTGTTTAATTTCACAGATATCATGATTAAAAGCCCTTATCCAATGTCTGATTCAAGAAAGGCTTAGTACCCATGAGATTTGACCAAAGAGATTTTCCCTTCACGTGTCTACTGGGACTAATGATCTGCCTTGTTCTTGTGGTCTTCATTAATGTAGAAAACAATAGTCATTAGGGTTGAAATCTGTGTTCAGTATTTCTTAGCTTTGTGCTATACTTTTTCAGAGTTTTTTTCAGTGTTAATTATGGAATCAAGTTAACAATGAAGAGCCAGGTGAAGATGAAGCAAATTTGAGGGATCAGCTGTGCTGGAGTTTTGCAAAATTGACACAGATGGAGTTGGAGTGAGCTATTCAGAGAGGAGGAGTTCAGGCAGAGAAGTTTTGATGCCCATCCAACTAACCTGGATGTGAGGTTGGCTCAGTCTAAGTGGAGAACAGCTTTGGGCTTGGCAGTGTGGTCTAGACCCGGACTTTTTCATTGCAGTGAGACCTGGGACCTAATGTGAGGCACAATCCACTCTTTGGACAAGTTAAGTGCTAGCCCTGATGGACTACAAAGACAGGTTGTTGGTACCGGAGGCTACTGTTTGGGATGGTTTCGCCTGCTCTCTTGTGATAGTCACTCCTCTCTCTGTGACACTCAGGCTATGAGACAGCCTCGACTGCTCTGCAAGAGACTGAGACTGAGGCGTGGGGTCACTAACAGGCTACTTTGTGCTTTGGTTCGGAATGCTGCTGGTCGCTTCTATTGTTTGCGTGATTTGTGTTTTTTTCTCTTTCTCTGTGCATTGAGTGCTGGTCTTTATTTTTAAATTCGGTTCTTTTAGGTTTCTTGCTTTGTGGCTGCTGGCAAGCAGACAAATCTCAAGGTTGTATAATTTTATATATTCTTTGATAATATATTTATTTTGAATCTTTGAAATTGTCCTTCATAATATAGTGGTTATTAGCCTACCTACATTTAAACAAGAGATCTCTAATAAGAAATTAAAATTGACAAGCTTTTCAAATTTATTGTTAAACACAATGGCCTTTGTATTAATAAAAGCTAATTAAAATAAGGTCAGATAATGTAAATCAGATGTATATGTGTTACATATGAATAGTTTGAAAGTTTTAAACTCAATGCAGCCAAGCCAAAGGATTGATACACTAGCGTCTGTTTGAGTATTAATTGCAACAGCATAAAACACTGGCACTCAATAAATCCTAATAATTGCAATGTCTGCTCTCGCCAACATACAAAGATTGGCATACTCTTCTCACAAGTGTGTTAAAGCCAAATTCAGCTCAAGTTAGTTGAATAGATGAATCATTTTCCAACTATTTCATTTTTTTAATAAGTCATAGTCATCTGGTAATTTAAGTAATAATGGATATGTGTGAGCATGCCATAATTAAACTCAGGATAAAGAAGTTGAATGAAAACTATTAGTAAACTACCTCAAGTCTTGCATGATTACAATTCTACATCTGTAAGTTGTTTTATTTAATATTTGATCTTAATACTTGGAATGTGTTATAGATACTCCCAAACAAGACAGCCAAGTTTGGAGAAAAGGGCTGACAACAACTTTAGTAGAAATATTTCACACAAGGTGAACTATGCAGTAAATATCATTGGTGTTTGTTAATCAGCTTTTGAGAATCAATGAGGCAATCAGAATAATGAAATAAATGTGGAAAATAATAATTATAATAAAATAGTGATGTCTGACTATGAATGCACGTAATATAGATATGAACAGCTCAAATAACAGCTGTTAACCAGGTTAAAGACATTACAGGATGGTCATCATATTGGGCAGAATCAAACGCACCCTGCAGTTACTGTGAGGAAGAGTAAATTATCAGCTGTAGGGTTTCCAACATGGCTCTGGCTTCCACCTGCACAGATTGAAGCACAGCTGTCCGAAGTGTCCTTGCACATATAACCTTCGAATAAACCACCAAAAGTACTACTGAGCACAGCAGCGGACCACTAATGTGCTGAAGAGATGGACGAACATCACTACAACCTTTGTAGTTCAAGGTGGACAATGAATACTGACCTTGCAAGCAACATCACAATTCCAAGTCTGAAAGAAAAATCTTTACCTCTTGCATGTCAACTTTATACTAAGAAGAAGATGATATGTAAATGAGTCACCAAACTGAAGATGAAAGATACATGTGGTTATTGTTCAAGCTAGGTTACTTTATAGTTTAATTATTTGTTGGTGTATTATTGTTTTTATTTCAAAGAGCTTTATTTGAACCTTTTTATCCTTTTAGATGCCTGTAGGTATCAGAGACATTTGAAAACTATTTGGAAGCTTTTGACAATGGCTTTGCCTCAAGGACTACCTTTCAATCTGTCTAATAAATCAAAATTGTCCAGAAGAGCGGGGACTGCTGGCAGCAAGCATCATCAATAGACAAGGGCCAGTCTAACCATGAGATCTCATTATCTCAATGCTGACAAGTACATATCGATGCAAAATTAGCTTGAAAGAGTACCAGAGGACAATTCCGGGATAAGCAGTGATGCCATTCTGATCACAGACAGCTGAGTAAACTTGAAGGACTAAACTACAGGAATGCAGCTAAGGTTGATCAAATGATTCTGGAAGATGTAAGAATAATTTGCAAAAGCTGTACAGTGCTTTGCAAAAGTCTGAAGCACATGAAAAAAACTTTAAAGTGAAAGTGCTTTCAAATAATGAAAATAAATGCTTCTAAATATCAAAAAGTTAATATAAACAGCATAAAGCTAAATCAAATCAATATTTGGTTTTAACACCCTATGCTTTTCAAACTGCATCAATTCTCTTGGGCACACTGTTTTATAAGAAAATTGGCTGGTAGGTTGTTCCAAGCATCTTGGAGAATTTGCTTCAGTCCTTCTGCAGACATTGGCTGTCCCGCTTGCTTCTGTCTCTCCAAGTAATCCAAGACAGCATTGATGATGTTGAAATCAGGGCTCTGAGGGGACTCTACCATTTGAAACCATATAAAAAACCTAGCATGCCTAAAAGGTTTGCAAGTATTGTACATCTTTTAGAGTACTGAAGAAATCTGCCACAGCTGGGGAGGCTGGAGTATTCTTATTTTAAAGGGAGGAAGAAAAACAAGTCAAAGAAACTACAGACTAACAGCCTTTTTAATTAACGTTATGAAACTTAATTAAAAATTAACAGAATCCATCCAAAAATAATAAGAGGAGTCAATATGGATTTATTGATCCTTGCAGATCTGATTTAGTAATTTTCTTTGATGTGCTGCAAGATGGGCAGATTTTAGACATTGATATAGATCCTTTTGAAAAGTAAAAATAGATGGTGGCACTTTGGTTACTGACAGCTTGTGACAATGTAAGTGATGGGCTCTGTGCTGAGAACACTTATTTAATATTTTCATAAATGCCCTTGAGCTAGGAACCCTTAGCACTGTGAATATAGAAGCAAATGAGAATGGCTAATGAAGGCACTGAAATGCTAACCTAAATGTTTTGAATCTAGTTAGAAACTGAGCTTGCAGTGCAGAGAAGTTTATATTTATCTGCATTGAACACACATTTGGAAGGGAATATTACTTAACTGAAAATAAAATGGATACCCAAAATGGAGAAGAAAGTTCTGTGTTATATGAGAATTTGACTATTATACCAATATCCAATGGCAATCAGAAACAGCCTCTAATGAACACAGTCAAGTAAGAGAGTATTCAACGTGCTCTCTAGTGAAAAGAAATCCCATTATTGTTTCCATAGAGATTAAGATTTACCCTGAGTTCAACCCATAAGTTATCAGTAAAACTGAGTTCAATCAATTGGGGCTGGAACAGTATTGTTGATAATAAGAGAGCCAAGATGAGGTAGCTGTAAGGGGAAAATAATATTTCCCTTTCTTTCTAGTGGAAGATACAAAGCTATCAGCACTTCTCAATTCCTCTCAACTTTTTAACTTGTTATGCCTAGGAGACAAGGATAGTTTTAAAAGTAACTCAATATTTGGTGAATTGTAAAGATTAATTTTCTATAATCACTTAGTGTTTGAATTGTTTGCATCCAGATTATAATTATAGAATGAATAATTGTTCACCTAGAAGAATACATTTGAAAATTTGTTCTCAACCTAAAATAATGAAAAACCTTGTTAATTTTGGTGCTAGCACATTAAGATTATGGTATATAGTTCTGGTTTGTATATAAAAGATCTATAACTATCAAGATATATACATAAAACTAATCTCACTTGGAGGGTTGGATGAGGAGGAATATTGCAGATAAGGCATATTTGCACTGGAACAGTCAGTTTGACAGAACAAAATGCTTCACAGTTCCAAGAGCAAGATCAGGGTGCTATCAGCTTGATAGGGAAACTGAGCAAAAAGGAACTAGTAAAATGTCATTGCCTCAGAAAATTAACTATTTCTTCTTTCCATGCATGCTAATCAGCTTGCTAAGTATTTTAAGCACTATTTTTTTTCTTGATTTTAAAGATTAGTAGCTTTTTGGTTTGTTTTCAGGTGAGAACTGGAGAAATTGATTTCTAAGAAGCATTGAAGCGCACTAAACTGTGTTTCTGACTTCCAGCCTGCTCACTGTTATACGACGCCAGCATTTTCTGGTAAAGACATTGTTTCAATATCTCCCTGCCTATTTTAGAGGGAGGATCTCATGAAATGTTGCTTCACTCTACCTAATAAATTGGCTTGTATTCCTGTATAGCATGAAGAACACTAATTCCATGCTACTAGATTTTAATCTACTCCATGATTCAATCTAGTAAAATGCAAAAGTTCAAATTAGTGCATACATTCAGGCATAATGTTAAGGCATAACTTTTTTCCTGAAATTTAAAGATAAAATACTGAAAGTCAGAAACATGTATAGGGTAAGATAGTGGTGCTCAAGACATCAGAGACATCAGTTGTAAGGGAAATGGAATTAATGCTTCACAATTATTTCCAAGTTCAAAGTAAATTTGTTATCAACATATATGTATCTTCTCAAATATGACCCCTGAGATTCATTTTCTTGCAGACATACTCAATCACTTCTTAATAGATTAACAACCATGACAGAATCATTGACAGACCATACAAACTTTAGCTGTCAACCAGAGAGCAAAAGACAATAAACTGTACAAATATAAAAAATAAATAATAATAACTAAAATATAAAAAAGATGAACAGTGCTTGAAAATGAGTCCATAAGCTGTGGGAACATTTCACTAATTGGGCAAGTGAAGTTGAGTGAAAGAGTTGCTGCCTGGGATAATATTAATAAACATTATTTGGGGTCCTCTTGCCTAATATCTTTATAAACAATCTAACACATATGAGGCATAGTTAGTGAAGGTGGTGTATTGCTAAACCAAGTAAGGATTGCTTGCAAAGAATAACACTGGGTATTATCTATGATGAGATTTGAATTTTATTTCCTACGTAGAGAAAGTGGCCAGAGCAGCATATTTGCACTTATGAAATATTGCCAAAGTATGTTTGCTTCTGATAATGATGCTGAATAATTAATTCATGCCTTTTATATTGAATGCCAGCTGGTGGTGAAGTGGCATCAGTGCCAGACTTTGGAGCAAAGGTGCCCCAGTACGAATCCAGCCAGCTCCCTTCATGCTTTCCATTCGTGCTGGATTGAGCATTGAGCTAGCAACTTGGCCTCATAAAAATAAGAAAGACTGCTAAAAAAACGCTGTCACGACAGTGTCCCAATGACTCCACTTGGAGTTAAGGGTTTTCTTCTTCTTCTTCATCTTCATTGGATAGACTAGATTACTGGCATACACTTTTTACTGGCCTTCAAAAGCAATCTATTGACAAACTTTGATTCATTCAGAATGCCATTGCTACACTTTTAACTAAAACCAGAATGAGGGAACATATCATGCCCATACTAGCTCCTCTGCAGTGGCTTCCTGTAGCTTTCAAAACTGATTTTAAAGTTATCTTACTTGTTTTTAAAGGTTTTAAATGTAACGGACTGGAGGATACCACAGATTCATGATTGTTTTATAATCCTGCTCGAGCTCTTAGGTCTTCTTCCACCGGTGTCTTAAATTAATCATTCTCCCTCAAACAAAAATTGTCAAATTGGCAGGTCCGCTTTTCTTTAACTATACTCCTAAACTGTGGAATTCAATGCCTAAAGCTATATGGGATGCAGACTCAACTGACACCTTTAAATGACAGCTCAAAACCTATTTATTTAATCTTGCTTTTAACTAACATCTTTTGGTATTTTATTTTCATGTTGTTTTTCATGTAAAGCACTTTGAACTACATCATCTGTTGGTGAAATAATTCATAAAGTCTGTAAAAAGGTTGCTTATTGAATTCATTACATGAATACATCAGTGAAGTGTTTGATCCCACCACACTATAATATGACACCGATACTTAGCACAAGATATTTTAAAGACTTCTTCAATCATAATGGTTTTCATTTTCTGACAGATTATGACCTAATCACAGTATGTTTTAAAATTCTGGTGAAATATAGCCACTCGTTTAAAATTGTCAACATAAATTACAATAATTGGACCCTCCCAAATGACTTAATATTGCTTTTCAGCCCATGATCATAAAAAATGTAGCACCTTCCTTGACCCAGACTGTAATTTGAAAACTAGCCTGAATAACTAAAGATGGGTAGAACCATTAGAACTATGGTAGTAATTATGTAAAAACAATTATTGGATCAGGACTTCACTCCTGCAAGAACTCTCCATCAAGTAAAGACTTTTTAGAGTGCTCATAGTACTCAAGAATAAATTATTCAAGAATAAAGACAGGATTATTAAATATTTTTTCTCAGATCATAAGATTCATGGAGACAACAGCAAAGTTTCAGAAGACAGCACATGTTATTCTCTGAAGAACTGACAAAGAGCTATCTATCATGAGCAGCAATTCGACAAAATGCAAACATTTTGTCACTTAAGAACCTTGGCAAAATTGAGGTTGGTTAATGGGGGGAGGGGTGTTAGAGAGAAATATCTTCAGTGGCTGGTGCAGCTTCTGGCTGTCCAGAATGGCTGTACGTATTAGAAATCAGTCAGTGCAGTTCAAAAACATCAACCCATCAAGAAAGAATCCTTAACCACTTGAACCAATTTATAATCTTTTTGATCTCATTGGATTGTGAGAAGTATCATTCACAGACATCTGTAAGGGCAGCACTGCAGCATAGTAGTTAACATAATGCTTCACTGTACCAGCAATCCAGGTTCAATTCTCACCGCTCTTTGTAAGGAGTTTGTATGTTCTCATGACTATGTGGGTTTCCTCTGGGTGCTCCAGTTTCCTCCCACAGACCAAAGACATACGGGTTGGTAGATTAATTTGTCATTGTAAATTCTTCTGTGGTTAGACTAGGATTCAATAGACATTAGACAGTAGGTGCAGGAGTAGGCCATTTGGCCCTTCTAGCCAGCACCGCCATTTACTGTGATCATGGCTGATCATATATAATCAGTACCCTGTTCCTGCCCTCGCCCCATATCCCTTTACCCCGCTATCTATAAGAGCTCAATCTAACTCTCTCTTGAATGTATCCAGAGACTTGGCTTCCACTGCCTTCTGGGGCAGAGCATTCCACATATCCACCATTCTCTGGGTGAAAGTTTTTCCGCATCTCTGTTCTAAATGGCCTACCCCTTATTCTTAAACTGTGGCCTCTAGTTCTGGACTCACCCATCAGCGGGAACATGCTTCCTGCCTCCAGTGTGTCCAATCCCTTAATAATCTTATATGTTTCAATCAGATCCCCTCCCATCCTTCTAAATTCCAGCGTATACAAGTCCAGTTGCTCCAATCTTTCAACATATAACAGTCCTGCCATTCCGGGAATTAACCTTGTGAACCTACGCTGCACTCCCTCAATAGCAAAAATGTCCTTCCTCAAATTTGGAGACCAAAACTGCACAGAATACTCCAGGTGGAGTCTCACCAGGGCCCTGTACAGCTGCAGAAGGACCTCTTTACTCCTATACTCAATTCCTCTTGTTTTAAATCCAGCATTCCGTTAGCTTTCTTCACTGCCTGCTGTACCTGCATGCTTGCTTTCATTGACTGTTGTACAAGAACACCTAGATCTCTTTGTACGTCCCCTTTTCCTAACTTGACTCCATTTAGATAGTAATTTGCCTTCTTGTTCTTGCCACCAAAGTGGATAACCTCACATTTATCCACATTAAACTGCATCTGCCATACAATTGCCCACTCACCCAACCTGTCCAAGTCATCTTGCATTCTCATAACATTCTCCTGACATTTCACACTGCCGCCCAGCGTTGTGTCATCCGCAAATTTGCTAATGTTACTTTTAATCCCTTCATCTAAATCAGTGGTTCCCAATGTGGGGCGAACGCCCACAGGGAGGTAATTTGATTTTTAAGGGGGGGCAACTTGAGAATGAGTTACTAACAGTGAATTTTTTCTAGTAAGTCTGTGTAAGTATGAGTGTGTGTGCGAGTTAATACATATGTGTATATACAGTATGCATACATAAAAATACGTGTGTGTATATACATGTGTAATTGCATATGTGCTGTATATATAGTGTATCACCATCATTACAACCATCAAATGGCTTTCATAATTAAGTTAATGAATTGACTGATGTAGGGAGGAATGAATGAACGAGTCTAAACGTGTAAGAAACTCGCGCCAATGCTGCTTTTTGCAGTAGCTTTCAGTTCTTGGTGGTGTGAAGGTGTGTACATTGTGTCATCTCTTTTAAACTGTGTATCTGTCTTTGTATGCTGTAGAACTGAATCAGCATTGTTTTATTTATTATTATTATTATTTTAATATCACTTAATGTTCTTTTTTTACAATTTCTTAGTAATTTCTTCCTCAGAACTTTAACAGTCCTTTGGTTCTTTTATTTTTCTCTTTCATGAATGCCATGTTCTTTGGAAGCTTGTTTAAACCAAGTTAAAGGTATTTTAGGCTTCCTCCAGGTGAATAGGAGTTCACTTTTTGAATAATAAGTATTATATATCACCACAGGGGGCATCAAGATTTTAGAGGTGATTAGGTGGGGCATGGCCAAAAAAAGGTTGGGAACCACTGATCTAAATCATATTGTACATTGTATACTGTATATTGTAAACAGCTGCGGTCCCAGCACCAAACCTTGCGGTACCTCACAGGTCACAGCCTGCCATTCCAAAAGGGAGCCGTTAATCACTACTCTTTATTTCCTGTCAGCCAGCCAATTTTCAATCCAAGTCAGTACTCTGCCCCCAATACCTTGTGCCCTAATTTTGCCCACTGATCTCCCATGTGGGACTTTATCAAAAGCTTTCTGAAAGTCCAGGTACACTACATCTACTGGCTCTCCCTTGTCCATTTTCATAGTTACATCCTCAAAAAACTCCAGAAGATTAGTCAAGCATGATTTTCCCTTCATAAATCCATGCTGACTCGGACTGATCCTTCTACTGCTATCCAAATGTGTCGTAATTTCCTCTTTTATAATTGACTCCAGCATCTTTCCCACCACTGATGTCAGGCTAACGGATCTATGATTCCCTGTTTTCTCTCTCCCTCTTTTCTTGAAAAGTGGGACAACATTAGCCACTCTCCAATCAGTAGGAACTGTTCCTGAATCTTTAGAACATTGGAAAATGATTACCGATGCATCCACAATTTCTAGAGCCACCTCTTTAAGTACCCTGGCATGCAGACCATCAGGTCCCAGGGATTTATTAGCCTTCAGACTCAACAGTCTATCCAACACCGTTTCTCGCCTAATATAAATTTCCTTCAGTTCATCATTGACCCTAGTTCCTTTGGCCATTATTACATCTGGGAGATAGTTTGTGTCTTCGCTAGTGAAGACAGATCCAAAGTATCTGTTCAACTCGTCTGCCATTTCCTTGTTTCCCATAATAAATTCACCAGTTTCTGTCTTCAATGCCCAATTTTGGTCTTAACTATTTTTTTTGCTATTCCCATACCTAAAGAAGCTTTTACTATCCTCCTTTATATTCTTGGCTAGTTTTCCTTCATACCTCATTTTTTCTTGGCTTATTGCCTTTTTAGTTATCTTCTGTTGGTCTTTAAGAGCTTCCCAATCCTCTGGTTTCCCGCTCATCTTTGCTATGTTATACTTCTCTTTTATTTTTATACTGTCCTTTACTTCCCTCATCATCCACGGCTGCCCCTTACTCCCCTTAGGATTTTTCTTCCTCTTTGGAATGAACCGATCTTGCACCTTCTGCATTATTTCCAGAAATAACTGCCATTGTTATTCCACTGTCTTCCCTGTAAGGGTATTGTTCCATTGAACTTTGGCCAGCTCCTCCCTCATAGCTCCATAGTTCCCTTTGTTCAACTGTAATACTGACACATCCAATTTTCCCTTCTCCTTCTCAAATTGTAGGTTAAAACACATTATATTATGGTCACTACCTCCTATTGTTTCCTTTACCTCGAGGTCCCTGATTCATTGCACAACACTAAATCTAGAATTGCCTTCTCCTTGGTAGGCTCCAGTACAAGCTGTTCTAAGAATCCATCTTGGAGGCACTCCACAAACTCCCTTTCTTGGGGTCCAGTACCATTCTGATTCTCCCAGTCTACTTGCATGTTGAAATCCCCCATGACAACTGTATCATTACCTTTGCGACATGCCAATTTTAACTCTTCATTCAACTTACACCCTACATCCAGACTGCTGTTTGGGGGCCTGTAGATAACTCCCAATAGGGTCTTTCTACCCTTAGAATTTCTCAGTTCTATCCATACTGACTCTACATCCCCAGATTCTATGTCCCCCCTCGCAAGGGACTGAATATCATTCCTCACCAACAGAGCCACCCCAGCCCTTCTGCCAGTCAGTCTGTCCTTTCGATAAGATGTATATCCTTGAATATTAATTTCCCAGGCCCTGTCCGCTTGAAGCCAAGTCTCCGTTATTCCCACAACATCGTACTTGCCAATTTCCAAATGAGCCTCAAGCTCATTCACTTTATTCCTTATACTTTGTGCATTCATATATAATACTTTTAATTCGGTACTCCCCTTTCCTTTCATATCAATTCCCATTTCACTTGGCCATACTGTATGATCTCTTCTTGAGCTTTCTACTCCATTGATTCTGTTGTCCTTTTTAACTTCTCTTATTTTCACTTTCCCTTTAACTCCATCCTTATATTTCCAGTTCATCCCCTCCCCCCCACTGCTTAGTTTAAACACATCCGTGTTGCAGTGGCAAACCTGTCTGCCAGAATGCTGGTCCCCCGCCTAGTAAGGTGCAACCCGTCCCTTTTGTACAATTCATCCCTATCCCAAAACAGATCCCAGTGGTCCAAGAATGTAAATCCTTGCTTCCTGCACCAGTTCCTCAGCCACACATTCAGATCCATTATCTCCCTGTTCCTGCCCTCTCCAGCACAAGGAACTGGAAGCAAACCAGAGATAACCACCCTGGAAGTCCTGCTTTTCAGCCTCCTTCCGAGTTCTCTAAAGTCCCGCTGCAGAATGTCCTTCCTCTTCTTCCCGATGTCATTTGTGCCGACATGCACTACCACTTCCGGCTGTGCACCTTCACCCTTGAGGATTCCCTGCAATTGGTCTGTGATGTCCTGGATCCTAGCACCGGGAAGGCAACACACCATCCTTAAATCTCACCTGTTGCCGCAGCAACCCCTTTCTGTACCTCTTACTATGGAGTCCCCTACTACCACGGCTCTTCCTGATGTCAGACTCCTCGGCTCTGCTTCTGCACCACTTTTCGACTCGCAGACCTGTCAGCCTCTCAGACTGGTAGTATCTTCTCTCCTGACAGCTTCCAAGAAGGAGAACCTGTTCACGAGAGGTACATCCACTGGAGTCTCCTGTACTTCAAGCATCCTTTCCTTCCTCATCGTCGCCCCCTTTCTCTCTTCCGGTACCCTCAATGTAACAACCTCACTGTAGGTCCTGTCCAGAAAACCCTCATTTTCATGGATAAACCTGAGGTCATCCAGTTCTTTCTTCAGTGCTGCAACATGCTCCTTCAGAAGCTGAATCTGGACACACTTTCCACAGCTGTAGCAGCCGGGGGCACCATCAGTGTCCCTGACCTCCCACATCATGCACGTAGCACACTGAATCAGCTTAGCGGTCATGTCTTCACCCTCTGCAATTGTGCCTGGCGTAGTCTCCTCACCGAAGACTAGCACTTTTCACACCAGGCACTTCCCTCAGTTGGAGGATTGCTGGACAGTATGGCTTGAAGGGCCAGAGAGGCCTATTCAGCGATGTGTCTCAATAATAAATCTTCTTAGGAACTTATGCAGGTCAACTGAAAATTGCAGCAGGCCCTGGATAACAGTCAGCTTGATCTGATGCAAAATAGATTTTGGTAATATTTACCAGTATTCAAGCAAGACTCGAACATGAAGTGCTTTCCCCTAGTCTTTACTATCATGGAGTTGCTAACCATCACAGTTTGGACGCCTTCACTGATCAGCTAGAAGGAATCGCTGGGTGTCCTGTAATGTGTGATTCAACTTTTATATTCCATAGTGCTCCCCATCAAAGATTCAGGTTGAATACCGTACGTGAATCAAAATCAGGTTTATTAGTAACACACACAAATGCTGGAGCAACTGAACAGGTCAGGCAGTATCTCTGGAAAAGAGGAAACGGATGATGTTTTGGGCTAAGACACTTCTTCAGGACGGGTTTATGATCATTGTCTTATACGACATGATGTTTGTTGTTCTGTGGCAGCAGTACATTGAAAAGACAAAATTAGCAAGAAATGCAAAATAAATAAATACTGACGAGAAAGGAATAATGAGAGTGTTCATGAACCATTCATGACTAAATGGCTGCAACATGTTTAGACAGCTTCTGTCACCTCAATGTTTGAAAAGCTCAAAAACATTCCAGAGTGAATCATTCAGCTGAGTTTTGCTTTAGCATTCAATTCAGTACACACTCAGTCACCACTGGTGCACTGTATCACAAAAAAATGATGAAAGTGCAGAAACTTATCACACTTCCTTGAATATTTTCTCCCCAGAAAATGCTACCACCAATTACAGGGCCATTAATAACTTAGAATACAGCATCATTATCGGAGAATTGTCAACACAGGATAAAATTGTCACCCAAATATTTTTGGATGGCCATTGTGGTTAATTAATACATGTGGATATGCAGGCATTACTAAAATTCTGACAATAAATTTCTCATATAGTTAAACCATGAAATTCTTTTGCACTTCCTTTTCAGTTCCTATGAGATACGGACAACCAGTTCAACCTTTACTCAAAGTAAATGTTATTATTAAAGTATATATCAATCACCATATACAACCCTGAGATTCATTTTCCTGTGAGCATATGCAGCAAATCTATAGAATCTTAACTATAACAGGATCAATAAAAAATTAACCAGAGCGTTGAAGACAACAAACTGTGCCAGTGCAAATATAAATAAATAGCAATAAATAATGAGAACATGAGATAATGAAATAAGGAGTCTTTAAAGTGACACCATTGGTTGCAGGAACATTCCAATGATGGGGCAAATGAGTGTAGCTATCCCTTCTACTCAAGAGCCTGATGGCTGAAGGTTATTAACTGTTCTTGAATCCGGTGGTGTGAATCCTGGAGCTTTTGTCTCTTGTACCTTCTACCTTCATCCCACATACCAAGCTCATGAAACTTAACTATGTCCAACACTAGTACATCATCAAGGAATAGATTTAATGTGTAAACAGTACTCCAGCTATGGGCTCACCAGCAAACTTTGGCTATAAATTAACTGTTTCAAATTCATTTTATGCTTTCACTTGGGTAAAATCAAGTTTCAATTATATATTAAAAAAAGAAAAACAGAGATAAACATCAAACATGACAGTCAAGGTAAATGCTCAAGAACATAAACAGGCTACTATCAACTGGTCACCTGGAGAGCTCTGGAATTATCAGGCTGAAAATACAATTCATAAGTTTATTTATTTATTCATTGAGTTACAGTATGGTGTAGGCCTCTCTGGCCTTTCAAATCTTGCTGCCCAGCAACCCTAATTTAACCCCAGCCTAAACCCAGGACAATTTACAATGACCAATTAACCTACTAACCAGTACGTCTTTGGACTGTGGGAAGAAACTGGAGCACCCAGTCTGTCACTTATGCAGGCATGGGGAGAACATACAAACTCCTTATGTTCAGTGCCGGGAATTGAACTCAAGTCACTGGTACTGTAAAGCATTGAGTTAATCTCTACACTACCATGCTGCCCCAATTTGTAAGAGCTATTTTGAACACCAAGTCAATTATAGTTGTGGACGAGATCTCTTCAAGAGATATAACAAAACCCATCTTTTTGAAATTACGTGTTGCAGTTTCATACAAAAGTCTCCACACCATCACAAATGAATAGCTAAACTAATGGAATTAATGACAAATTATCAACTCAAAAAGTTATGCACTTGAAATATTTTGTTTGGGAATTGTGGATTTCCAAAACAAGTTGGTGAGGCCTAACAGAGTATTGTGTGCAGTTTTGGTCACCTACTTACAGGAAAGATGTAAACAAGGTTGAAAGAGTACAGAAAAAATTCACAAAGATGTTGCCAGGACCTAAGCACCTGAGTTACAGGGAAAGACTGAATAGGCTAGGACTGTGTTCTTTAGAACATAGAAGACTGAGAGGAGATTTGATAGAGGTATACAAAATTACGAGGGAAATAGTGTAAATGCAAGTAGGCTTTTTCCACTGAGGTTCGGTACAATTACAACTGGAGGTTATGTGTTTAGGGTGAAAGCTGAAAAGTTTATAGGGAACATGAGGGGAAATTTCTTCATTTAGAGGGTTGTGAGGGTGTGGAATAAGCTGCCAGCTCAAGTGGTGTATGCAAATTCAATTCAAGAGAAGTTTGAATAGGTAGATTATAGGGATATGGAGAGCTATGATCCCAGTGCAAGTTGATGGGAGTAGGCAGTTTAAATTGGTTCAGCATGGACAAGATTGGCCGAAGGGCCTGTTTCTGTGCTGTACTTCTCTATGACTCTATAACACACTGTGGTTATTCTGCTCCTCATGCTATTAGTAAACGTAGTATTTGAAATTACCAAATTTGTTCCACCAGATACATATAACATCAAGCAATATATTCAAGTATGGAGGTAAAGATTGTTGGCACTCAGTGGCTTGGTACCTACAACATCGGGTGGAAACACTGGGCATATTTTATTTTGGATATATACAAAGGGAGTTAGTACCCATTTGATCAGTGGGCAGATGTTTTCCCTTCAAAGTAAACTAATTGCCAAGTTCCAAAAATTTGACCAATAATCTGAAACAAAAGCTTGACCATCTCAGAAACCTATCTGGATAACTGAATGTAAAGTTAAACTTTTCAGTTCCATTAGGAATTATGTCATAATGCAGTGATAAAGATGTTATTTAAACTATAATGAGATTTGTCACTGATGATGCAAGAGTGCATTTTCAAGGTGCCCAGTTCTGAATATTATTTGCATTCATGACATTACATTAGTATTATAGCATCTGCTCAACAACCTATCATCACCCATCTCTAATTGCAAATATCAACTAGTCCAAAATCTACATGTCTATCACAAATCAGCACACAAATTTAATGGTCTAAAGAGTTACATTAAAATATGATAAAAATAATGTGAACATCCTCCCCCATAGATGTCAGTAATATTACAGGTATCAGTGTCTTAACCCATTTATTTTGCCGAATAGAACTTTAGAAATGGATTGGATCTCATGTCTCAATCTGTATGTTTAAATCAAAGAAGAGAAAAAATATCACCATGAGATGAGATTTTCTCCTGAGGACCAGCAACCTTAATTAATAAATTGCTGCAGCTGCTAAAATATTCCCTAAACTCATCAAGAACTTAAAACTGGAAAATATCACTTCCCAGCAGATTTTTCACTTAAATATTTCATAATGAAAGATAAAGTTTTACATTTTTATAAATGGTGCTACAAGAATCAGTGCTGCTTTCCTAAATGGATTTTCCCTTTCAATTAATGCTTAATGGCTGTTCTTGATGGCTGCCTAATTGAGTTTTATCCATATATTCCACCATGTAGAGGAATGTCAATCAGTCCCCAGTAGTGCTTGTTGAAGCATAAATGTTAATTGCAAAGAATATCATTTTTAGATGAATCAATATTCCATCTGGCACCATTTTGTACCTGCATACATGTAAAAGGATTAAAGCACAAAGCTATTATTTTCAAAGGCAAAGATGGAAAATTTGGCTGTAGTTAAGAAATGTGAAATAAAGCTTTTAAGTAGAGAGAGGTTAAGTAGAAAAGGTTTATCATACAGAATCAGTTCTACCATCAGTGATATGACTATTCTAAACATAGAACGAGTGTAGTTCTAATTTACTTCCAACTGTAAATTAACTTAATCCAATAGACAAATCTGGAAATTATCAGGATTTTCCACCTCAGAAGTATCTCTTTCATCCCCTCCATGAAACTGAGCTGAATTATTTCTGTTGTTAAATAAAAGCTTGCTTTATTAACGACCGTTTGTGCCATATTCACATACACTGTTGCAGACCACTTGCATCTGTTCTTGCAATCTGGAATCCATAGCTTCACAGAAAGTCTCTACCAATGATACTCCTATCTATCTCAAAGCTAATCCATTTGACAACAAGGTGCAGAACTAATTCACCAGGATGTTGTTTGACTTGGACAGCATTTGCAATAAGGAGAGGTTAGACAAACTCAAATTGTTTTCTCTGGTGCACCGCTGGTTGAGTCATGTAAAATTATGAAAGGTGTAACAGGAATCTTTTCCCCAGGGTCAAAATGTCAATTACAGGAAGGCATGTGTCCAAGGTGAGAGCTAAAATAGACTTATGGGGCTAGTTGCTGTTTCTCTTTAAAAAATAATTGGAGTAATAATTAGATCTATTGATAACACCTGGCTCAATTGCTGACTTAAATTTACCAATTTTTTACTGGATTTGGCTGAAATGTAAATTGGTCCTGAACCTCCTAATCACCATACAAACTACTAACATGACAGGAAGCTAAGGCAAAAAAAGTTTAAGTACACAGTCACGTAACAAGTAGAAGTATGGGTAGTCCATTTGGCCTCTTGTGCCTACTCTAGCATTCAACATGATCACAATGCAGCTTTCCGACATTAACCAATCAGGGTTTTGATTCCTTAATAGCAATCCTGCAGAGTCAAAGTACCACAGGAGAAACAGGTCTGTCAGATGACATAATCCATGGCAACTTGATCATCTGCCTAGTCTTATCTACCCGAACCCAGGCCATTGCTCTCCATATTCATCTCATCTATATACCTTTCCAAACCCCTCTTAAAATTTGCAATTGAAACCGCATCTACCACTTGCACCATACTTTCTTTAATGCTCTCAGTGACCAGGCCCTCATACCCCTCAAGATTAGGGTATTCCAAAGAACTACTCTCTGAGTAGAAAAGATCTTATCCCTGCCCTGAGAGGGTAAACCCTTACTTTGGGATTGGGACTCCTTGGTTCTAGACACACAAACCAAAGGTAACATCTTTCTTGCATCAACTGTGTCAAGCACTTGAAGAATTTTAGGACTTCTGGAATGTTGGAATGCATCTGGGTTATTGAAGATTGATGTTTCAATATCGGATGATCGATGTTCACTATAGAGCAAGGTTTCCAAATCCTTTTTATTTCATGGACAATAAGCAAGGGGTCCATGGAGCCCAGGTTGGGAATTCCTGCTACAGAGTGATAACCAGTTCATGCATAGTCAAAAATGACACTTTCTAATACTTCTCAAGGGAAGTTGCTGTCATAACAAGTAACTCTGTGTTAAATTAAATAAGGTAAAGATGTCTGAATTGTGCATGATTGTAAAACACTTATTTTGCAGCTTTACAGACGTCTAGTCTGTAGTCGACATGGAACTATTTCATGGAGAGGAAATTCTTCATTTGAGTACTAATTTCCATTTCAATTTTGATTGACCGATTTTGATATATTGAACACCTCAGCTGTTCAGTGTGTTGCTTTAACAATTTTGTGTGACCTGGATAAAAGATAATGAAGTGTTTCATATAAGTGGGCTATATCACTCGAGCTACAATTCTTGTTCAAAGTTTGAAATAAATTTATTATCAAAGTAAGTTTAAGTTACCATATACAAACTTCAGATTCATTTTTTTCAGGCATTTACAGGAAAAAATAAATGCAATAGAATTTTATGAAAAACTACACATAAACAGATAAAAACTAACAAACAAAAAAAACACAAGGTGAGAAAGGGTGTAAATAAAAATAATACTGGGTGGCTTATGTTGTAGGGATCCCTTAATTTCTAAGTATCTATCAATCCTTTCAGAGTCACAGCACAGATGTTGGTCCATCTAGTCTCTGGCAACCTGGTCACCATTCACCTGTACCCAGACCATAATGCTAGTGCAGTGGATAGAACTCAATCATAAACTTTTACAAGAGCACCAAATAGTTCAAAGAAAATATTCTCCTCTATCCTTTAAAATGAGATGCTTTGGCAGGAAAATTACCAAAGAACAATTGTCTAGATCTTTGAACCAGGACTACATCCATTAAAAAAGCTATTTTTTTTAAATTTCCAGACCAGTATAGTCTTGTTCGATGATTCATTGGAATGAGAAAAGCTGCCATTTAAACTCTTTGCAGGGTGTATTGATGGGGGTAGGAGAACAGTGAGTTTCATCTGAATGATTTTTCACGCACTGGGTAGATAGCACAAAATGAGACAAGCAGGAATTCAAAGCAGGGATGGAGCTTTCATGGAAGTTTTGATCAGACCTTCTGCTGTCATCATTATTTATTAAATATTTACAGGTTTCAGAACATGGCAAAACCATTGTGGCAATAGGGAACTATAATATTACAGGAACAGTGTGCATAAAGTACTGTATTCAGCCTCGTGCCCTAACTCAGGCCTTTCTGTTTTCTCTGCCTTGGTGCTAATCCAGGTGTAGCCAACTGCTAACAAAAACTTCTTTTATAACTTTAATTGTGCTGATAGAAAAACATTTAAAAACAATTCAGATAGTTTGAATAACTAATAACAAATATAATTAAAATGCTCAAATGTTATAATAAAATTAAATAACTAAAAAAAGCATTAGCCACAGGGTTGTTGATGTCTTTCAAATTAAGGATGTCACTGTTTACATGTCAGTCCTCCTTAATGTAACATTCGGTGGCGCTGCAAAATACATTTTTTTTACCAAGGCATCTCTCTGCTGTTGGTTTCACTGTTGAATCCACATCAAAACCAGAATTTACAGATTACCATGAGCACTCAAGCAAGCCAGAGACACACAGATCCATCACATGTTTGGTAAGTACATGTAGAGCCAATGGTTCCTTTGAAAAGAAAACACTAACAAATGTCTTGACATTAATAACAGCAGATTAACAAACCTACATTTACTGCCAATATCTAAAATCTCAGTAAATTAGTTTTCTATGATCACATTGAAAAATTATTCTTCAGTACACAAAGTTTAGCCATTTTGACAAGCCGCAAGGACTTTCACACTTTATACAGGCAAGATCCCTCTGCGAGCATTACTCCCAGATCTACCTATAAACTGCTCATGGCCAATGACATCAAGGCAAAAGGCCAGACATCAAGAATTCTTGTTGCCATGGTAATTCTAGTAAAATTCCTCTGAAAATATAACAATCATTTTTTTTATTTTGGAGAGTGAGTTCCTGCTGGGTGAAAAAAAACAAAATCATACAAACACAGACTACTGATAGACTCCTCAACAAACAGTAATTTATTGCTGTGGCACATTCACACAATCTGGATACAAAGTGGGTGGCATGGCAGTGCAGTGGTTAAGGCATCACTTCACAGAACCATCTGTAAGATCACAGTTAGATTCCTGCCACTGTTTGTAAGGATTTTGTGCATTCTCCCAGTGACGGTGTGGATTTCCTCTGCTTGCTCTGGTTTCCACCCACACTACAAAGATCTACAGTGAGGGTTATTGAGTTATGGGCATACTATGTTGGGCCCAGAACCTTGGTAACATCTGCAGGATGCATAGCACAATCCTTACTGATTTGACAGATGCAAACAATGCATTTCACTATGTTTTGATGTACATTTACCACTAATTCTTACTTAAAACATTTGGATTCCAGTCAAAGGGCATCTAAGCCAACTGGTGGCATAATTGTATCTGCACTGGACTTTGAGGTGAGTGGTTCTGAGTTTGAATCCAGCTGGCTGCTTGCACGCTTTCTATCCATGCTGGGTTTAGTGTCGAACCAGACAAAATTGCTGAAGAAACAGTAAGATTGTTACCCATGGAAAGGAACAGCAACAAAGGGAAGCTAGGAATAAGGCACATTGGTATGGGGTCTCAAGTCAGATGTAGGCTAATTCAGGCAGAAGTGGCAGAGTGTTTAAAAGGTTGATGTTTCAGCTTAGAACCATGCATCAGGAGTTAGAGCGGAGAAGGAGATAACTTATATGAAGAGAGAGTGTGGGAAGAGAGAGTCAAAGTCTAATAGGAGATTGGTAGACTGAGGAAAGGCAAAGGATGACAAGCAGAAAGATCCAGGAGAAGGTGAAAACTAACTCTCGGCTAGTGACAGAGGATGCAAAGGCTACAAGTGCTGGTATCTGATAAATAAGGAAGTCGATAATGAGAAGCCAATAAAGGACAGATGGGCAGATAGATCCAGATGGGGCAAGATGATCTGGTAGGTGAAATATGTGGATAGTTGGCAGGCGGAACAGGACAGGATGGGGGGGGGTGGGATGCATTCAGAGTAGGAGGTGAGGGTTAACTGAAATTGTAAAGTTCAAACCTTTCTATCTATGTACATAACAGCGGACATGTGTTTACATTAGTGTTCCACGTTTTTAACTGAGCTCAAAACACAAGCCAGAAGAGAAGATGAAATTAGAACAATTAGAAAGATGAGTAATGTGAACTTTAAGATGTGAATGCATTGACTTGACTTTATAAATATATTTGAATTATCACCCTCCCAATCTCTCTCGCCATCCATCTGTCAACATAACTTAACATTTTCTTGGAGGAAGAGTGATCTGAAACTGTAGGCTTGGGGTTGAATGTGAATTTTGATTAATTAAATTCCGTATTGCTGTTATTTGTTACATTTACAGAGGATGGTATGATAAACAGGAAAAAAATACCCAGTGAGTGGCAGTTCTGTGGGCAAAAATGCCTTATTAATGAGAGAGGTCAGAGGGCAATACCAGACTTGTTCAAGCTGACAGGAAGGAAATACTAACTCTAATAACCACATGTTACATTAGTAACATGCAGAAGAATAACTCTGAATGTATAACATGTTGAAGTGGATGGGCTACAGCAGTAGAAGACCACTTTAGTAGGCAAATTTTCTACCTAATAAATTGGCCACTGAGTGTGTGTCTGGCAGTGTGATCACTATCAAAGTGAAGGAGTTGATCATGTTTTCCAGAAATGTGGCATTCCAAAGGAGAACATTATCTAGCTGATGAGAGCATCTTGCATACTGAAAAAAATGCAAGCTTTCAGATGGGATAATTGTTAAATAAGAACCATTTTAAAAACAGCAAATGTTCAGAAATTGGGTGTTTGCAAAAAGGCAACAATGCTGGCCAATCCAAACTCTATCATCTTTAGTCCTTTAGACAAGATGTCGTTCAAGGAAATATGTAGTTATAACAAGCTGTTTAAATAATTGGACAGGTATTCATTTGCTAATGTGCCGCAATCAATGCAAGTAGTACTACAAAGCATGCTTTCCCCATCTGATTTGCAGTCTACTAGACTAGAGGTATTGATTAAAATATAGGGAGGCTATTTGCATTTTGGACACTAGCCTCTGTAGAAGAATAAGTTCCTTTCATGCAGTCTTGGTAAGCCTGTACTAGCAATAATTCCTATCCTTATTCAGCTGGCAGAGGAATCACAGAAATGACAAAAACAGTGGTCCAACTACAACAGTTTTTGTAGGCAACATATCTGAGAAAGCTCCTTATACATCAATCAGGCAGTTACTTGTGAAATGTGGTTTGGTTTTAAGCTAGAAGAGAGTTCAAGGAGCTTCAGAAAAATTGCAAGCATTCAGCTTTTGTGAGTATGAAGAACCAGAATCTACTCAATGTGCATGAACGTCAACTGGGAGACAGGAAGCTGCTTGTAAAAACAAATGCAAAGACCAAAGTCCAACTGGATGAATAGAGGGCCAAAAGAAAAGAGTGACTGGAGGTACAAGAACAGAGGATTAGTCCGATGATTTTGTGCATAAGGAAACCAAGAGGAGATTTGAGACTATAAAGGGGGCAATAGAATGATGAATAAAAGAATACTTCAGTGAACTTAGTGCACTTCCCAAAGATCAAGGTACACATCTTAGAAGAAAAGAAAGAGAGAAGAGATAGAGAGAAAGGTGTGAAATAGAGAAGGAACATGAAAAAGAAAAGGAACAGGATTAAAAAGAAAGAAAGCTGGAACTGGAAGAGAAGCAAGCAGTGAAGGGGATCCAGAGAGAAAAGAGAAGAAAAGGAGAAGAAGGGTGTCCAGAGCTGTCAGAACCATTTCCTGTAGTCCTAGAGTTAACTGCTGCAAAACCATGGAGGAAGCCTCAGAACCTGAGATTGTTTTCACAGCTATAGGTTTCACCTGCCAAGTAGAGTGATCTCCCTTGAGAGGAAAGACATTATCCTACCAAAGTGAGAAAGCCTCCACAACAATTAAATTTTTAGATCTTAATAGGACAATTTAAAATTTACTATGCTGGTGATGTCTATATAGTACTTGTATTATGTAATATACTAATAATTGACTACATCCTATATTAAGTTGCAGGTCATAGCTAATTGGGAGGAGTGTTGTGTATTCAACCTTTCAGTAATATTTGAATAATATTGTAAATATGTTGTTTACACAATACATTGTGGGTTGTATGTAAGAGTACATAATGGCACACGTCATTACACCACTTAAGTAAAAACAAAGCTAGACTCACATTTAGAACTTTCCATCTTTTCTTTTAAATTAGTTTTATGTTTTGGAGTTTCAAAGCAACACATTCACGACCCTCTGTGCAAAGACATAACCTCTCTTCTGACTCCTGATGAAGGGTTTTGGCCCAAAACATCATCACTACCTCTTCCCATGGATGCTGTCTGGCCTGCTGAGTTCTGCCAGCATTTTGTGTTTTTTAACCTCTCTTCCATTACGTTTTATCTCTGCTCTCTGATTTTGGACTTCCCAGCCCTGGAGAAGCGACTATGATTGTCCATCTTATTCATACCCTTCAAGATTTTATAAACTTCTGTGAGGTCACCCTTCATTTTTCCGCAGTGCAGTGAATAAACATCCAGCATGGCCAACAGCTCCCTATGACTCAGACCATTTTGTCCAGGCAGCATCCTCATAATCTTTTCTGTACTGTTTCCAACTTGACAGTGTCATTCCTATAACAGGCTGGTCAGATCTCTTTACAATCCTACAAATGAGGCCTTACCAAAGATATATATATAACAAAATCCTACTCCTAAACTCAATGCCCTGTTTGATGAAAGGCAGCATTCCAAATGTTTCCTTCACCCTGTCTACTTGCACAAATTCCTTCACAAAACTGTACAGTTGTACCCCCAAGCAGGACCTTCTGTTCTACAACACTTTACAGTAAATGGCAGGGTACTGATGATACAGGCCTCCAGTCAGAGAATCAACCTTAAATCATCACTCTCTCTTTCAATCATCAAGCCAATTCCAGATCCACCTTGCTAGTTCCCCCCCCCAATCTTAGCTTCTGGGTCAGCTTGCCATGCGAGACCTTGTTAAAAACTTTATTAAAGTCTACATAGACCAACATCCACCACCCTAACTTTAACTACCCACTTAGTTATCACTTAAAAAAACTCAAAAAGTTTCATCAGTCATAACCTGCCACAAGCAAAACATACTGACTATTCTTGGTTGGGTCTTACCTACCCAAGTGATAGTAAATCCTATCTCTCAGAATTCCTACAACTGAAGTCGGGATCACCAGCTCATCTAGCTCATCATTGCAACACTTCTTGGACAAACAAACAAAATTAGCCACCATTCAGTCTTCTGGAACTTCTCCAATGGTGAACTACGAAGTAAATACCTCTACAAGAATTAGCACAATTTCTCCCATGGTGTGTGCTTGGTCTGGCCCTGGGATTTTGCCCATCATTAAGGCTATAAATACCCCTGTCCAAATAATAAGCATGTGATTCAATATCTCATTACTTTATTACCCCATTTATTTGGCAGCTGTGATATTCTCCTTAATAAACACTGAGACAATATAAACATTAACTACCTCAGCATCTTCGGTGACTCCACACATAAAGCTACTGTTACATGACCATTGTTTCATACTGTGGGTGTCACTTTAAAAACACCCAAATGAGGCGAGACTATGGTATCAGTATAACAAGCTGTGATGGGCCGCTGGGATTTGCAGTGGTAAGAAGAAAGAGAGAGAGAGAGAGAGTGGAAGGACTTTGGACTGCAAGCTGTAAATTCACGTTAAAATGGAGAGAGAAGATGATTGCAAAGAAATTCCATAGGTTCCATGCTGGGTAAACAAAATAACAGTCGCCAAAGATCTTATCTGTCGAGTCATTCCGAAATCCACGTAGAAATATCACAAGTGACAGTCACGGAATATCCCTTCTTCCAAGTGGTTACCACATAACACCCCCGAATCCAGGGAAGAGTCAACAACAGTAGTCCCACAGAATATTCCAACAAAAATTCAAATGTGGATTATATGAAGTAACAGTCCAACATCCAATGCATGGTGTTCTGTTGAGCAACCATTTTTTTGGGCATGGGAAAGTATCAGACTTTACCCATTTCACTGCAAACTCCTGATGAGGCTGATGTTGATAAATACTTTCAGCAATTTGAAAAAGTAGCTCAGAGCCTACAGTGGCCAAAAGTTGGTTGGCCTCTTCTGCTATGGAGTGTAATTAAGGGTAAGGCTCAGCAGGCTTATCCTGCCCTGTCAGTTGACATTACAGCTGATTATGAGATAGTAAAACAGGCTGTGCTTAAAGCTTATGAGCTGGTTCCAGAGGCCTATAGGCAAAGGTTTAGGAATTTGAAGAAATCTGTGAACCAGACTCATGTAGAATTTGCTTATGAGAAGTCTGTGTGTTTTAAACAATGGTGTACATCTAAAGATGTTGAGGGTAATTTTGACAAACTGAAAGAGTTGTTTTTAATTGAAGAGTTTAAAAGGTGCATCCATAATGACATAAAAACATATTTAGATGAGAAGGATGCTGCCACATTGCAAGTATCTGCTAAATTAGCAAATGAGTTTGCTCGAACCCACAAGTTTAAGTTTACCCCAGATAAGACCTTCCAAAAGGGTAGCATGGATAGTCAGGGTAAACCAGAAATTAAATCTGGGACTAGTGATAAAGGTAAGGATGAAGGGAAGCAATTAAAGGAGTGCCTGTCTGGACACACCCTCTGCTGACTACTCCTGTGGCTCCTCCCACAGACCCCGGTATAAAGGCAATTGAGGCCTGAGCCAGGCCTCTCAGTCTCCAAGATGTAGTATGGTGGTCAACCACTACTTGTTCCTTCTTCCAGTCAATAAAAGCTGATATCTCACCATCACGTCTCAGAGAGAGTTATTGATGGTGCATCAAGGAGAAACACTCTGGTCCTACTTGTCACTATTGTAAGAAACCTGGTCATGTTATGGCAAGCTGTTTCCTCCTAAAAAAAGGAAAAGGAAGCAGATCCAGATACCTGTATTCAACGCTTTAAAGTACATTCTGATAAAGCTCTGTCAAAGGCTAAGATGATTGGCATGGTTAGAAAAGAATTCCTTCCTTTTATGTCAGATGGGATCTTCAACGACTGTTATTTCATTTACCCAGTGTGGAACCTGTGGAATTTATTCATAATTGACTTCTCTCTACATTCTAACATGGATTTGCAAATCTCTCCCCTCATTCATTTATTCCGTGGATTGCTGAACCTTTCTGCTTTGCCGTCTGAATCTTAAGACCTTAAGAACTGTTTTTAAACTTGACTGTTTGGGAGCCACACACACATATATACACATAACTCTGTTAACTTCTGTTTATTTTGTTTATTTTTCTATATTTTGAGTAGATACTAATAAAGATAGTGGTTTTAACATAAAAACCTAGCTCAGTTTGTGGTCTATTGCTGCTGGCACGTAACACTACCCTGCTGGTTTTTAAAAGGAACAAGTCTCTCCCTCGTCATGTCAATATAACTGTGACTTTGACTCCAAACTGCTGACCGGCCTACAGTGGTCATAATGGATACTTCCTGTAATGGATTATAGTTACTGAGAGTAAGAGAATACTGGAAAATTCTTTGATAGTTTTAACATCCTCTTGTAAACTATGGAAAGGATCATCAAATCCTGCAGAAAATTCTAAACTTTCTCATATCCCCTGTTCTCAATGTGTGTGGAGCTTTGAGCTCCATGTTATGTCAGCAGTGGTGAAAATAGCAATGGGTTGAGTAATGTCATAAGGCAGATGCCTGTCACCAGGAAACTGCAGGAAACAGCAACAAGAATTTTATATGACAGGCCCCTGACCATCTTCATGAGTATCACAAAATTATATCCAAAAATAAGCTCTAGAGTAATCCATTCAGGACAAAATCCAATTTTGCCTGATTAACATTTCAACATCGGATGGAGATCAATGCAGTTTCTAAACATCAACATTCAACTATCATTTTTGAATCAAAGCAAACATTTCTTTGAACTAGCAATTTAAAAGTCATTAAAAACAGCCATGCAGCATGAAAACAAACCCTTTAGCCTATCATTTACACCAACAATGAAATATTAATCTTGTTTTTTTCATTATTTTCCTTATAGTCTCAGCAAATTCTTCACCAGTTCTACCATTTACACAAAAGGAGCAAGTTACAGTAAACAATTAACTAAATAACACAGGGGAAACAAATCCTTACTGCTTAACAATATGGGAGATTTACTGATTTGATATGAACCTTGAAAGATTTGAAATAGTTCAGCTCCCTTTAAAACACACTAAAATATTTATGAAGTGATCTTGGATATAAATAACTACTAACTCAGTTTAAGGCAGAACAGAACTATACAATCATTCACAGATTTGTTGAAATGTGTGATGATTTCCTGCAGCTTTGCTCACTACCAATCAAATCTCACTACATCGGCACTGATTAGTGCAATCTCATTAAAGATGGTTTTCAACACCTTGGCCTAGAGTTTTATAGCAGGTTGCACTGCTTTTAATCAACCAAAGACATTTTCAAAAAAACAAAATTCCCAAGGAGTTTCAAATGGAAATTGATTTTCTTTGGTCTTAAGCCACCAGGAGTTCAATCAGTCCTGATGAAGGGTCACAGCCTAAAACATCAAATGTTCATTTATTTCCTGACTTGATGAGTTGCTCCAGCATTTTGGGTGTGTTGCTTTGGATTTCCAGAATCTGTAAAATCTCTTGACTTTATGATTTCCAATTACTTCAACTTCATAAATGAAGTACACAAATAATCTCAGATTGTATTACTACATTCAACAATTAAAAAAAATAATTGTCCTCTTTGGTTTTGTGCAATTTCTGTCACAGAGTTGGAGTCATATTCATAAAGTCATACAGTCACATGGCACAGAAACAGGCCATTCATCCCAATCACTCCATGCTACCCAAAATGCCCATCTAAGCTAATCCCATTTGCCTGCATTTGACCCACTTTGTCTGTCCTCTTCCTGCTCCCAAGTTCATGTGTTCTTGTGCTTTCTTGATAGGATTAGTAACAACTTCAAGGACATGTTGCCAGACGTTTATCAACAGTAATTTTTCTTCTAAGTACATCTCTGCCCTATGCTTTTGTATTTCCCCCTCTGACCTCATGTAAGGTGCCAAGTCTGTAGACAAAAATCTTTTCTGCTGCATTTTTTTTTAGCAGTACAATGCAAAGTAGGCCTTTCTGGTCCTTTGAGGCACACTGCCCGATCAACCCCAATGAACCCGATTAATCCTAATCTAATCACGGGACAATTTACAATGAACAATTGACTTACCCAGTACGTCTTTGGACCATGGGAGGAAATCAGAGCAACTGGGGAAAACCCACGCATTTCACTGGGTGGACGTACAGAGACTCCTTACAGATTGGTGCCTGAATTGAATTCCAAACTCTGGAATGCCCTGAGCTGTAATAGCGTCGTGCTAACCACTATGCTACCATGGTACCCAAATCTCCAAGTTTAGCCTAATAGAGCTAATTTCGAATTAAGTCCCACGAAGCAGTTCTTTCACAAATTTGATCAGAAACTTATGTAGAACTGAAGAGAGCCTGTAATTGAAATAATATATAACAACCAATGTAATGAATTTAGTCTATTGCAAAAAAAATCTACTGGAGATTAGATGATATACAATGATTATAAAAAGTATTGAAACCCCACCCCTGGAAGTTTTCTTTTTTTTTGCTTTACAACATTGATGAGCAGTGATTTAATTTAGCTTTTTTTGTCACCAATCAACAGAAAATGACTCTTTGTGTCAGAGTGAAAACAGATCTCTATAAAGTGTTCTAAATTAATTATAAATATAAAAGACAAAATTATTGATTGCCTAAGTATTCACCCCCCTCCCACTTTAAAACAACACACCAAATCATCACGAGTGCAGCCAATTGGTTTTAGAAGTCACATAATTAGCTAAATGGAGGTCTGTTTTTAGAGACCCATGTGCAGTGTTTCAATTGATTGTAGTAAAAATACATCTGTATCTGGAAGGCCCAACTCCTGCTGAGTCAGTATCCTGGCAAAAACTACCCGATGAAGACAAAGGAACACTGAGCAACTCTGCAAAAAGTTTATTGAAAATCACAAGTCAGGAAATGGATAAAAGAAAATTTCCAAGTCACTGATTATCCCTTGGTGTGCAGTTAAGTCAATGATCAAGAAATGGAAAGAGTATGGCACAGCTGTAAATCTGTCTACAGCAGGCTGTTCTCAAAAACTGAGTGACCATGTAAGAAAGAGTCTAGTGAGGGAGGCCACCAAGAGACCTGTGATAACTTTTGAGGAGTTACAAGCTTCAGTGGCTGAGATGGGAGAGACTGCACACGCAACAACTGTTGCCTAGGTGCTTCACCTGTCGCAGCTTAATAGGAGAGTGGCAAAGAGAAAGCCGCCATCCTTACCATGGTGGTGGTTGCATCCTGCTGTGGGAATATTTCACTGCAGCAGGCCCTGGAAGGTTTATGAAGATAGAAGGTAAAATGAATGCAACAAAACACAGGGAAATCCTGGAGGTAAACCTGATGCAGTCTGTAAGAGAAATGTGACTTTGGGGAAGACTTGTTTTCCAGCAAGACAGTGACTCCAAGCAAAAAGCTGAATATATACAGGAATGGCTTAAGATCAACAGTTAATGTCTTGGAATCCAGACCCCAGTCCAACTGAGAATCGGTGCTGGACTTGATCTGTTCACTCACAAAATCCCTATATAATTTGACATAGCTTGAGCAGTTTTGAAAAGAAGAATGGGGAAAATTGAAGGCCAGATGTGCAAAGCTGATAGAAACATGTTTACACAGACTCAAGGCTGTAATTACTACCAAAGGTCACCTACTAAATACTGACTCGAACAGGGTGAATACTTATGCAATCAATTATTTTGTGTTTTATATTTGTAATTAATTTAGATCACTTTGTAGAATCTGTTTTCGCTTTAACATGAAAGAATTTTTCTGTTGGTCGTGTCAAAAAAAGCCAAATTAACTCCATTGTAATTCAATGTTGTAAAACAATAAAACATGAAAACTTCCAAGTGGGGTAATATTTTTTATAGGCATTGTAATACATGACATACTGGCATACTGATATACCAATCACTAATATATTCTCTATGCTCTAATGAACTGGTGCAGACCAGCTGCAACTACATCAGATGTCTATATCTCCACCTGTGACACAAGGAGTTCTGCAGATGCTAGAGTTCTTGAGCAACACTCACAAAATGCCAGAGGAACTCAACAGGTCAAGCAGCACCTACACAGGGAAATGAGCAATTGTCTTTTGGTGGAGAGTCTTCATCAGGGCCCATCTGCCGAGCATTGGGGACACAGTGCGATGGTACTAAAATATGTGGGAACCCTTGCAGGCTGCCCCCAACACATCCTTCGTGTATGTTGATTGTGGATTCTCCACCGTGTGCAAGCTGCCCTTTCCTTTTGCATGTGAGTCATAAAGGTAGTTGTTGTCAACTCAAAATACTTTCTAACAATTCATTCCAATGATCACTCAGAAGAGGTTGCACCTTGCCGTGCACAGAATCAATCCTTTGCTCAGTTTCCTTCCAATATTTAATGTATTCCCTTACTTTATAATACAAAAATGTGGAAACTTGATTGCTCCCTCAGTTTTGATTAGATCTTGTCCATTTGGCATATGTCTGTGAAATGGTTCATTCCACTCTTAAGCCTGTTAGTTAGTCTTTGCTCTCATAAAGAAAGATTATTGAGGTTAGAATTTTTTTTATCATTATCACATAATAAAAAGAGAAAAGAGGAAAAGAAGAAAAAAGTCCTAGGCTATCAGCATTTTGAAAAGCTGTTGAATGATTCCCACTCCAGCAACTATTTGATCATCAACGTTTTCAGAGCCTTTGGGAGTGAATCCAGTTTGGTTTGCTGGAACCAAGGTTACTACATCTCTGTGGATTTGTAAGTTTATGCACAGCTAAACCACAGTGGTTCAGAGAAGAAAATAGTCAGTTCATTCTCTTCAGCTAAAGGCATCTTTTAAATAAACAGCAGAGGTGTGCACCTGGTGGAACTTGTCAATTTTATCGCCCTTTCTGGTGGGCTCCACCTCACTTGGGTCATTTCTGACACTTCTCTCATTTTTCTGGATCTTCTGACTCCATCTCTGGAGACATATTCTCCTTTCATATTTATGGTTATTTTACTGACTCCAGCTGTTACATTAACAGCACCTTTTCTCAACCAGTTTCTTGTAAGGATGCCAACCATATCTGCTTTCCTCTGTTCTTTTCTCTCTCTTTCTGATCCACACAGACTTTCTTGCATATTCTCGTCTTTCCAACCACATGCACATACAGCAACCATCTATTTTCCAGTTTATATGCACTGTCCCACCTGGTTCTAATTACCTGTCACCCACAGACTCAGCCCTCTATCCTCTCCCCTCCAATCATTGTTCCTTTTTGCTCAGCATCTCTCCCTTTCTGGTTCCACTCACCACCATAGTTTTGTATCAGATTCCATAATCAATAGCCCTTTGCGTTATCACTGTCACCTCCCAGCCTCTGTTGGTATCTTCTCCCTTTCCTTCCCCACCAGGCTCCATCTGCCCACCTAGCCCTCCTTAGCTGCTTCCACCTACACCTTGTCAGCTTCTGCTTCAAAGTTTATAGTAGTTATCTCCCCTCTCAGTCCTGATACAGGAATTCAGTCTGTTTCTATAGATGCTAGCTGATCTGCAGCTTGATATTTGCTCCATATCCCAGTATTTGTGGTCTCCTGTACCTCCTTTCTGCCACATTCACTAACACTACTGCATTTCCCCCCAAAATGAGGTCTTCTATTCCAGGACTTCTGAAATGTCCTCCTTTTATAAGAAATGTGGATTCCCTTTTACTGTGGTTGATGGAGTCCTCTTTTCAATTCCCTCCTTTTCCTGAACTTCTATGGATGTAACAAAATGCATTGATGAAGGTAGAGCAGTTGATGTAGTGTTTATGGATTTCAGAAAAACATTTAATAAGGTTCCCCATGCAAGGCTCCTTCGGACAGTAAGGAGGCATGGGATCCAATGAGACCTTGCTTTGTGGATCCAGAATTGGCCTGCCCACAGAAGGCAAAGTGTGTTTGTAGATTATTCATATTCTGCATGGAAATCTGTTCTAGGACCCCTCCTCTTTGAGATGTTTATAAATTACCTGAATGAAGAAGTAGAAGGGTGGGTTAGTAAGTTTGCCAATGACTCAAAGCTTGGGAGTGTAGTGGATAATCTGGAGGGTTGTCAGAGGTTAGGATGCAGAACTGGGCTGAGAAGTGGCAGATGGACTACAACCCAGTTAAGTGTGAAGTGGTTCATTTTGGTAGGTCTAATTTGAAGACAGAATATAATATAAATGGTAAGATTCTTGGCAGTGTGGAAGATCTGAGAGATTTCGGGGTCTGTGTTGATAGGGCACTTAAAGCTGCAGCGCAGGTTGACAGTGTTGTTAAGAAGGTGTATGGTGTGTTGGCATTCATCAACCATGGGAATGAGTTCAAGAGCCGTGAGGTAATGTTACAGCTACATCAGATGTTGATCAGACCCCACTTGGAGTATTGTGTTCATTCTAGTCACTTGACTACAGGAAGGAGGTGGATACTATAGAGACAGTTCAGAGGAGATTTACAAAGATGTTGTCTGGACTGGAGGGCTCACCTTATAAGAACAGTGGAACGTACTTGGCCTTTTCTCCTTGGAGCGAAGGAGAGTGAGCGGTGACCTGATAGAGGTGTATAAGATAATGAGGGGCATTAATCATGTGGATAGCTAGAGGCTTTTTCCCAGGGCTGAAATGGCTAACACAAAGGGGCATAGCTTTAAGGTGCTTGGAAGTAGGTACCGAGAGGATGTCAGGGGTAAGTTTTTCACACAGAGAATGGTGGGTGCATGGAATGCACTGCTGGTGGCGGTGGTGGAAGCAGTTACAATAGGGTCTTTTAAGACCTCTTAGATAGGTGCATGGAGCTTAGAAAAATAGAGGGCTATATGTCAGCAAAATTCTAGGTAGTTTCTAGAGTTGGTTACATGGTCAGCACAACATTGTGAGCCAAAGAGTCTGTAATGTGCTGTAAATTTCTAAGTTCTATGTTCTGCACACTTCCTCTTTGCAGAACATCTTCTCCTCCCCAACTCTTTCTTGCCTTGTGCAGGGACAATTCTCTTCGTGAGTACCCGTTCATTCACCCTTCCCTCATACCATGCAATTTCCCCTGAAAGTGTAGGAAGTGCATAACATATTCTTACACCTCCTTCCTCACCACCATTCATGGCTCTAAAGAGCTCAAGGGTTCACTTGCACTGCTCCCAGTTCACCTCCAGAATTTGGTGCTCCTCCTGTGGCTTCCTCTCTAACAACAAGATCAAGTGTAGACTACATGACTGTTTCACTTAGCACCTTTTCTCTGTCCACAGTGGCTACCCTGAACTGCCTGTAGTATATAATATTTACTTTCTTTCCCATTTCTATATTGACCTGTCTATTCTCAGCCTTCTGTACTGCCAGAGTGAGGCCAAATGCAAACTAGAATATCTTACATTCAGCTGAGTGAAGTATACCTGAATGGTGTAAACACTGAGTTTTCCAACTTCAGGTAAACCTTACCTACTGATCTTTCCTCTCTTTTTCCCAAAGTGCCTCCAGTCTCCTCCCAATATTTTCCCCTATTCTTGTCATTGATTGGCTGTGTGGTGAACTTCACGCATTGTGGAAAGCCATCCTCTTAATCTCTACCCATGAGGATTAAGAGGGGCACAAATTCAACTGTGTATCATTTAAAGTTATAGCACAAGTGAACACACAGCGTGCGAGAGAATTTCCAGAAGCGTGATTTTCTGTGACAGTTCTGTAAGCAAACACAAAGACCTCAATCCTATTTATGAGCCAATGTGGGAAAAATATCAGACCACAACACACAAAGCAACAAGCTTTTTTCCCCACATCGCAATTGAGTTTCCAAAATGACAATCAGTCAGCTAATTGAAAAGTATATAAAGGCCATGCATTTGGAGGATGCACCACAATCAACAGAGCACTGACGAAGTCTCCTCGCATAGTGACGAAATGTTTACAAGTCCTTTGCCAAGATCAGAGACAAACTCAACCCAACCACCAAACACCCAAGCAATACATCTTGCGAATTATTTCCAGAAGTCCCTCAATTTATTTTGGTCAAGTTTGTGAAATCATAGTTAAAAGTATTCTTGCTGCAGTGTTAATTACACCTCATCTCTGTGTCCACACAATGCCACTGCATTGGAAATGGATCTTTAGCAGTGTAATGATTCAATTTCAAATGGACAACACCTGTGATCTAATACCACCTACCTTCTTGAAAAGCTTAAGTTTGTTTCTGTCATTTCTAAAAGGGAAAACCCATAATATTCTTTCCCCATAATGAAAATGCCCAAATCAGCTACTTTATTTTTTGGTGGCAAAATATTGTGTCAATTTAGTGCACCAAAAATGTGTGCAAACCAATTGTTTACAATATTTTCAAGGATCAGTTGGAAATATATATACTTCACTATTTTTTGATGAATTCTTTGAACTAAACCTTTTCGCTGATTTTATTTGTCTCTTCTTGCCACCTTTTCTTGAACTATGTGGTAAGAAACTGCCACCAATATATATAATTGAATAATAAATACAATTAAAATAAATCCAGGACTAATTTTTGAATATAAATTTACAGAGACTATTAGAAGTTCTGTCATCTTTTTCTACACATGCAATTTAAAAATAACATTCAAGGCCTGAGTACACCTATTCTCTTTACTGCAGAATCAGATCCAGATGTGTAAGGCAGATAAGTGGGGAGGAATAGGAAAACTTATTGGAATGTCAAAATGAAAAGCCTCTATAGAACATGCAAGTCTGGTGCTTTACTATTCATAATGGTGTCCATGAATGTAAGTTCTATATACAAAAATGCACATGATACTGTTATTTCTCCTGCAGTATTAGTCTGATTTTATTTTGCCAACTTTGGAACTTCTCTACTTAATTATTAGGTCACTGAAAAATTGACCTAATTATTAGGTCACTTTTTAACTTCTCTGCTTAATTATTAGGTCACCGAATAAAGTGTGTATGTTCTTTTAAACACAGTAAAATGTAGCATCATCCAATGGGAAGAGGGGCAGTTAAAAACCAATGGAATTTCCCTGAGTTCTTCTGCAGTGCTAGAAAAACAACACATGATGATAAGCACAAGAGATTGTGCAGATATTGTAAATCCAAAGAAAGAAACACAAAATACTGTTGGAACTCTGCAAGTGAGGCAACATCTATGAAGAGCATGGAGAGAACAATTGATGTTTTGGGCTGAGACACTTAGTCAGGACCCATAACTATACCATGTTGGTAATGCTGTTCGCCTTTCATCTGTGCAGCAGAATGAAATTAATATTGTTCTAATGGACTCTGGACAAGATTTTTTTTAGCTCCCAACATGACAGGAAAATTCATCCTGCATTGAAAGATCATTCCCAAAAGTAGGCTTGGAAAAATTTCCCTTCTCTGATAGTTTTGATGCAAAATGTTGGCAGGTGTATGTCAATCAATATATATATATATATATACAATCAATTGCATCATTTTCAGACTTGTTTTCAACCAATGTTGACATTAAAATTGATGCAGTGATGTTAATTAAAATTGTCTAATCTGGGTTGGCCATTTTCCATATCTTGTGAAACTGGAGCACAAAATTTATAGAAACCTGTAAATGGAAAGGAATTACTCAGAGTGAATCTCAATCCATTTTATCATTCTAACATCTTGACTTATAATGTCTTCAGATCAATGAGCAACAAATGGGGACCAACCAAGTACAGTGTTCACACCAAGGTGAATATGTACCAGAGCTGTGTTTTGACCACGTTCCTGTACTGGTCAGAATGCTGGCAAGTGACAGAGAGCGACCCTGCAAAGCTGTTCCCATTCCAAACCATAACACTCCAGAAGATTTTCTGCTTAAGAAAGTTCACCAGCCTCGCCCTACTCCTACAGTGTCACCAAGAGGACATGACCTCAATCATCATGAGGAAACATTGGAGGTGGATTGAGCACGTGATGAGAAGAGAGGCCAACTCCATCATCAAGATAACACTTCACTGGCCCCCGAAGGAAAGAGGAAATGCTGGAGACCAAAGACAACTTGGCTTTGTACCATAGAGGCAGAAATGAGGACCCGGAACCACACCTGGGGCAAAATAGAGAAGATGGCCAAAGACAGATAGAGATGGAGGGCTTTCATTTCTGCCCTAACTGAACTGAACTGACTTCTTGACTTATACAGATAAAAAATGACAGCTAGTTCTCTTTAGGAAGGTGGTGAATATTGGTAGCGCGGGTTGAGGAGTTTGATGTTGCAGCGTTCACCACATTGTTCTCTTCATTCCATTGTGACTTTAAGATTTGAGATTCTTGATCTGTGATCAAGCTGGTCGTGCACATGGTTGACAAACCTGCAAGTTTCCAAAAACACATCTTTATTCAGCAATTGATCATTTCTGCCTCAAGAAGTTGAAATGGTGACAAAGCGCTGACACAATTATAACAGTTTCACTGTGGAGCAGCAGTTTTCCTCTCTTTTGTAATTGGACAGGATGATAAAGCAGGTATTCATGCTGCTTGCTTCACTGGATCCATAACAATAGAAAACTGTCAGATCCCTTCCGAGTTTCATTTATTAAATATGTTTATATAAGACACTTAACGTATCACCTGATTTAATACAATTTAATTTATGCTACACAGGAATAACATTTAGGTTATTTCTTTAGACTAATTGGATATACTGTAGGCTACAAACTTAGCAACTTACCACATTTTTGTTGTGAATGTGCAGCTGTAATAAAAACAATACACATTAGCCACCTACTTCATCTGGTCTTAAGTCACTTATTTAATGTCTTGACCAAAGGCCATGCTACTGTGAGACAATTTGAAGCCAAATCTCACTGGCTTTTTATCCTAACCATTTCACTCCTGCTTTACTACTCCTGCAATGATGATAGCTGCTGGATAAAACTTACCGTCAGTAAATAGAAAGCTAGTACTTGAAGCTAGGAGCAGGAATAGGTCAGAACTCCTCTCTTATCTGCTATGCCATTCAGTGATTATTATAGACTTTTTTGACTGCTTCAACCCTCCCACCCTGCCTCTTGATCCGAGATTCAGAGTGCTAAATAAATGCAGCAAATTTTATCCACAAGCACCTTGGGTATAGAATTCCAAGCATTCACAACTTTTGGGCAAAGGCAGTTCTTCTTATCTCAACGTAAACTGATCACCCTCTTACCCATGAGTACGATTTGATCATTCTGAATTCTTTATCCGGGGATAGCAGCATGTATACTCAGGTTTTTCTCTACGTTTCTTCGGCGATTACTTCTTTCTTCTGAACTCCAGAGAATGCAGATTTATTCTGTCCAATCTCTCCCAATGGTACAGAACTCAGCTCCAAAAACAATCTTTTCAACCTGCATTAAATTTCCTCGTGGGTGGGCTGTTTCATCCTTACATGAATTTAGGAAGGATTTAGGAAAGCAAGGTGAAATGTTTTCTTTTAATTTTGGACAGGGCTTGTTTCCTGAATAGAAGTGCCAAGGTGCCAGATCTATAACTGCACATTTTTAATTGAAATTTAAACAAAGTCTCCGGAATGATGGAAAAATTCATCAGGTCATAAAGGTATCCATCAAGAAAAAGAGTAAATGCTTCCATTTGATGGGTTAACAGGAGCAGGTTGAAAGAGAAAAATGAACAGAAGTGTGAGAATACAAATATGAAAAGGTGTGAAATGCAGGCAAAAGGAAATGCTCAGCAGGTTGGGCTGTGTTCATGGAGAGAGAGAAAAATGCCAATATACCTCCTCCCTCACCACCATCGAGAGACCAAAGCAGCCGGCCGACGGGAGGCAGAGATTCCTGAAACTTTGCCTATTGCATCTGATAATTTTAATGGGACCTTCTCCTCATCAGAGAGACCAACAAAGTCTAAACAACCACTTTTACGAGCGTATAAACTCTGAACTGCTGGTTACACAGTAGTGTAATGATTAGCACAACACTTTACACTACAGGTGACCCCGATTCAATTCCCGTTGCTGCCTATAAGGAGTTTATGCGTTCTCCCTGTGACCGCATGGGTTTCAATGGGGTTCTCCGGTTTCTTCTTGGTCATTGTAAATTATCCCATGATTAGGCTAGGGTTAAACTGGAGGATTGCTGGGCAGCATGGCTCAAAGGGCTGGTAAGGCCTATTTCATGTTGTATTGCAATAAGTAAATAAAATTTAATTCCTCACATGAACCAGAGACACCACAGTACCAAAGCAGTAAGCACGATACTATTACAACTTAGGGTGTCGGAATTCAAAGTTCATCTCTAGCCATCCTCCCAAAGCAACTTTGTTTGTTCTTTCCTGTATGCATGCGGGTTTCCTCCAGGTACTTTAATTTGCTCTCACAATTCCAAAGGGATACTGGTTAGCAAGTTAATTAGTCATTGTACACTGTCCTATGAATAGACGAGGGATAAATTATTGGCTTGCTGGGTGGCACAGCATGAAGGGGCAGAAGGGCTTCTTCTATATTGTATTTCATAATACAAATCAAATAAAACTAAATGTCTTTCAAGCCTATCTGCCTGCCCTTAACCTTCTCCACAACCAGGGAGAGGCTAAGTGCAGGAACTTGGAACCACTTTGAAAACACTGGAGGAACCCTGTAGATGAGACAGCATCTATGGAAGGTAAAGGACAGTCGCCATTTTGGCTGGAGAACCTTCTTTCCAAATTTCACCCTACTGCCTTCATCACTCAGTTTCAGTCTCCTCCCCAAACTAATCTATTTGGCCATCACCCCGCACAGCCCTCAAAGTGGGTCACTTCCCTCACTGTTCCCATCTGCCCTTCATATATCTCTTATTTGGTTTCCCTTCCCTTCTGATCAGGTTCTGTAAATTGTAGTCCTTGGCTGCCTTCACTTATCACATCACATCTTCTGTCACTGTCTCCACCTTTCCCTTCCCAACCTAATTCTAGCTGGCAATCAACTCTTCCTCACCTGGATCTATTTAACACTTGCCAGCGCTTGCCCTCTCCCTTCCTGTTCACCTCTTTATATGCTGACAATCTTCCCGCTACTCTTTCAGTCCAGCTAAAGGGTGTTGACCTGAAGTGTTCCTGTCCATTTCTCCACAGATGCTGCCTGTACCACTGAGTTCCTCCTGCAGCTTGTTTTTTGCTTCAAGTCAATATCACAGTTGGATGACTAAAGTAGAACTGAGCAGATCTGATACAGAGAAAGATGTTTGTTAACTGAAGTTGTAGAATTTGATCTCAACTTAGACTGCAGTGTGTCAGGTGGAAGATAAGTTACCGTTCCTCAGGCTTATAGCTGAATCGGGAGCCCACAGATTCGGAAATAGTTTTTTTTTATTTTGGTTATCTAGCTTCTACATTTTTGAGTTACAGGGGAAAATGGCCCAGGAGACACAATTTCCTTTTAGTGCAACTAATTAAATACATCTAACGGTACCACCTGGGGCACATTGCCCATTTCCGCAAAATGGTAATTAAAGGTGTGAGCTATCTGCGTTTACTTTTCAAATGAAAACAAGGAACAAGCACCACAGCATTTCAGCAAGCAGATGGGACATAAAGAGTCCCCGCCAATCATTTGTTGTGTTGAACTTTGCATTGGTAAGCTTCTGTTTATATCCATCAATGTATTTCTTAAGGCACTGCTGGGTATCGCATGACATAAGTCATAAGGTCATTGCTAAGATACCAGGTGCAGTCAGTGCTAATGTGATGTGACTATGCTTTGTACTGATATGGTCCATTTGATGGTGTTGCGGGAGGGTCATGTCCACCTCCTGTGCTTCAGCTCCATGGTAGCCTTTCTGCAGATTCTCCATAGTTGCCATGGAGTGAGGATCCTAAAGGCTTTCATTCAGCAACAGCCATCTCTGAAAGCAGCTGCCATCAAGAAACACTTTGCACGAGAATCAGCCTGAACATCACCCTAATGATGCATCTAGCAATCTTTTTGCCATTTTCCCAATATATTGCAGAACATCTGTTGGGTCCTAGTGTCACACACAGCACATGTTTAGCACAATAAGAGTAATTGAAGTTGGATTGAAAAGTAGTAATAACTACATATATATAGACTAGAGCCTCTTTCACAAAATTCCAAAAGAAAGATTTTACATTCTTGCTGGGCCCTCGATGGCAAAACTACTTAATATACTATGTAAATCATCATACTAAATAAAATACTCAATAGAAATAAAATAAGTAAATAAAGTATCTATCACTTCCCCCTGGGTTGCCTCCTCCTTGCCTTTCTCCTATGGTCCATTCTCCTCTTATCAGATTCTTTCTCCAGAAATTTGTGTGTGTTCATTAGAGTGAGATGTGAAGCCTCATTGATCAGAGAAGTATCAGCTTTGATAATTCACAGAGCAATCAAACTTCACTAATTCTAATTCCCCTGTAGCTCTTGCATTTAAATAATCCATAATCTAGCTGTTTTATTTGTCCTTGCTGTGATTTTTGACTTCCTGTAGTCTCGAGTGTGTTCTGATGCTTTTCCAAGGAAGATCAAATCACTCTCGGCTTCCATTTCAGGTTGAACACACACAAAATGCTGGAGGACCTCAGCAAGTCAGGCAGCACCTATGGAGGAGATATCTAGTTGTCCTTTTGGGCAGAGGCTCTTCAGCAAGACTCTTGTCTCTCATCTCTGCCACATCTGACCATTAGAGAGATCACACAACTCCATATACTTTTCTTTCTGTCTCACAGGAACAAACACGAAAGGCTCTTGTGTGTGTTGCACATATATTGTTTGTGAGCTTCTTTGGAACCTGAAGCAAAGAACACTTGGACTAGAAAAGCTGTCCTGTACCAAGAAAGGCTTTGCTACCATACTTACTTCCTTAATCACTACGTTTGCACTAGTTGGACTATATACTGACAATTGTGAACAGTTCTGACATCAGTAGTTTCATCAATGTAAGTTTTAGCTCAAAATACAGCTCAGAGACATGATAACATTGTGTGTGAACTTCATTGACAAATGTCTCACTCTCCACAGTATGTGACCTTCATCACAGGGGTTATCCAGAATAGTTAAGAAAAAGGCTATGGAACAATTGTTACATGATTTATAATTGTCTATTACCTGTTCTGTGAATGGTGGGTGGAGACAGATCTCTACCAAAGGAAGGGTAAGGTGCTCCTTCCCTCCCCAAGCCCACAGGTCACTCTTGGGCAGGGTGTAACACCTGCTTAGCAACATGCCCCCCCACCCCACCGCCCGATCAGGGCCATGTGAAGCTATGGGAGCAGGTGGTGGATAGTCATATGCCTAGTTGGTGCCTATCACAAATCCTGGTTATGCAATGACTGACACCAGACAGACAACCTCTGAAGAATATTGGTAATGGCAGAAGTCACCCAACTTGTAAAGTCACATCCCAAAAGAAGGCAATGGTAAGCCAGTTCTGTTAAAAAAAATTCCAAGAGCAATTATGGTCATGGACAGATCATGATTGCCCACGTCATATGACACGGTATATTAACGAACAAATGATTGCCTGTTATAGTGACAGGCAATAGACATTCAGCTGTCAGGAAAGGCGAAGTAGAGTGAGCAAGTGTGGAGGCAGTTATATGAGTAAGGTTATAAAGAACCTCTTTATATGAGTAATCTCTCTTCTACTCCATTAGTCCAAGTGAATAGTCTTGACCTTAATTGTCAACTGCCTATTGCCTCTCTACATTCTGCCTGACATTTGCTTTTGCTTACAAATAATATAAATGTGAATGGTGAGGGGAGTGGTTTTGGGGCTTTGATGTTCTATCATTCATACTGTGGCATCTTGTGTTTCAAGGATGTCTGTGAAGAGTATGAATTTCAGGCTGTGTGCAGTATACATTCTCTGATATTAAAGGAACCTATTAAAGGAATTAAAATTACTTCACTCCACCCACTCCAACACATTTATAAACTGTTGCACTTCTGTAATGCCTGAATTTGATTTGGTCTTAACAAACGTTACTTAAAATGAATTGTTATTGAAAATGTGCAATGTAATAATTGGGTAAAGCCTGAATTACGGTTAACTCCTACTCTTCATGCCAACCAGAAAGGTAAGTCAATTATCTTTATCACTATTTTTTTCTCACACACTTGTTGTTGAATAATTGAAATCAACAATAAATTTAATTGAAAAACATGTTATTCATTAGATTACCAACAGATAACAAGATTTTGTCTCAGGTTCGTAATGGCTAAATGATTTACTGAACAATATGTTTCACACATAATGAAATGTTAGTTCAGTATTAATATTGTATTCATAAATATTATCTAAAAGTTTCAAAGTACATTATTATTAAATAGAATACAAATTATGCAACATTGAGATCTGTTTGCTTACAGGCAGCCACAAAGCAAGAACCCAAAAGAACCCAGTTAAAAAAATAAATAAAATAAAGGACAATGCCTAATGTGCAGAGAAAGAGACAAATCATGAATCTATAGGAGCAAGCAACAACATTCCAAACCAAAATGAGTGCCAGAGCAGACCAGAGTAGGCCCAAAGCCTTGGTATCAGTTTATCATATTAGTGGGTGTGGGACACAGCATCCGTTAATGAGTTGAATTATTCAGATTTATTGCATGATTTCAATGCATGAAATCACTTTTAATTAATTCCTAATATGGACCAGCTCAGACACACAAGATCATTGAGTAATGATCTATCAACTGAGGTGTCCTATGACTAATGCTTTATTTAGAAACACAAGAATAAGTAATACATTATTCCTCTTTTTAGAGGAATATTTAAACAAAGATGTGTTACATATCAAAAAGAATTTCAAATAGCATGGAAGACAATTTGATGAAGGATGGGAATATTGGGAAAAGTAGGAATATTTAAATCCAATTTCTGGGTTGGTACATGTATTAGTATTTGACCCTGCCTTTTATTGAGATATCAATGCCTTCAGGCTGAGATTTGGTTGACACAGCTGCTGTATACCATGCAATGCTTTTGTTTAATTTTTAGCCAGCTGTCTGCTGCAGACATTCACTAACACGTTTTACTCTTCCATACAGATCATTTCTCTTGTTCTCTGTTATAATTCTGAACTGACAGACAACTACTTGCACCTGCTTGGCACCCTGTGAGAGTTCTGGAAGACAATCCACGCTTTCATCATTTTTGCAGATCACAAATTCACTTTGATCAGTTAGCAAAATGGGTGCCAGATTCCAGCAAGACTGAAAAGGCTGAGGTGTCACCCTTTGGTGGGAAATGTCTGATGGCAGCTTAACTGAGAACCATATAACATGCTTATTGGCAATTGATCCTTTCTTCTCTCGGTTTCTGTTTCAACCTATCTGATGTATGCAATGTGGTAAAGCAGATAACTTTAAAAATTAGCTGTGTTTGAGTCTTGCTGCAGCAGCTTGCTTTGTAGTCAACAGCATCTTCTTGTTACTACTACTTAGTTAACAAGTAAATGGAACTGAACAATTGTCATGTGAGAGTGAGTTCTGCATCCTCATAAACCGAGCCTTCTTCCAATAAACAGAAAGACAAATATTTGGGAAGTGAGAACAGGATAATTCCTGCTTTCTGAACATTCAGCCTGAATCAGCATAGAACATGCAGGTTAATCTGTGCTCAAACAGACAACTTGGTGGATTAATTTGACACCACAATGAATTCATGCTGTGTCAAAATGAAGTGGCGTGAAATTATCACTGTGCTCTAAAATAAGACCAGTTGTCTTGCAGTGACTGATCACTTCTAATCTCACTGAATGGATATTTTATTCATTCTTTAGCAATTTATTCTACGACTGAATCCAATTAAAATATTTTGACAAAACAAGGATGGAGTCCAATCTCTGGAGGCAGCAGTTCTTGTCATTCACAGCCTGCACTGATGATACCGGTTGCTATTTAATCTGATTTTGAGCTGTGATGAACTGTTGGGCTAGCTCTTGCCTCATTTTCGGGGTTCATAACAGAACTGCCATTATCAACCACATAAATGCTTTCTGTGCATTCCATGTAAAACATAAGATTCTGGGTTTACCGACAGGTTGGCTGTATTAATCACTCTGCTGCTAATTAATTTTCCACAGTTGGGACCAGCCTTGCTGGGATTCCAAGCATTACACTGGGGTATCAGATACCATGCAGGTCACACCTGGGACAAGAACTGAGAATTTCTGAATTTCATTGATGATTTTATGCCCCTGGATTAGGAATGGAAGGATGAAGATTCTTTTTGTTAATCATTTTGCTTCAGTTTAGTATTTTAAATAATTCATAAGCATTTTGGTTTATTTTATTTTATTTTTAAAACATTTATTATTATTGTATTGTAGTTGTTGCAAGGCCGAGGCTGAGGACAAACCCAAGTGCAGGACACAGGCAGAGTCGTGAGGCGTTAGCACCGTCGCCAACGGGGAACCGGTATCCAGGAGAGTCTTTACACAGAGACAGGAAATGATGCAGAGCTTAGAACTGCCAGTCCTAAGGGATCAGGAAATGAGGTTTACTCACATTAGAGTCAACCAACGAACTGGCATAGCATGGCTGTGACGCCTGAGTTTTATCCTATGTTCGCTAATGGGAAGCAGGTATGCTGTAATTAGTGGAACTGGGAATGATTGGAAATCAGACGAGGGGATTAAGGCCCAATTAAGGAGGTAATATCAAGATGGGGAATTGCCAGACAGGACCATGACAATAACATCCCCCCGCCCAACAGGAGCCTCCAGGCTTGTCCGGATGGTCCCGATAGACGTCTTGGATGAGGGAGGGCTCCAGGATGAAGGAGCGGGGAACTCAGGAGCACTCTTCTAGGGCATACCCTTCCCAGTCAACCAAGTAATGGAGGCCCCTGCCCCGACAGTGCACATCTAGTAGCCACCAGTGTATGCTGGATGGTCGTCAATGATCGGGGCGGGTGGAGGGTTTTTGGTTGGAGGACACAAGGGGCTGATGGAAAGTGGTTTTAATTGGGAAACGTGAAAAGTAGGGTGGATGTGCATAGAACTTGGTAGTTTAAGTCAGACTGCTTTGGGATTGATGATACTTTAGACCTCAAAAGGTCCCAGGAAGTAAGGGTTGAGTTTCTTAGGCTCGTTTTTGAAAGGGATGTCTTTAGATAAAAGCCACACCTTCTGCCCAGGTCAATATTCAGGCACAGGAGTCTGGTTTCGATTGCAGTCCTCCTATTGTGAACGGCTGATCTGAGAAGGACCGTGCATGTGTCCTTCCAAACCTTGTGGCACCCATCGATGTGGGCCTGAACAGGCGGCACTGCAATCTCCTCTTCTTGCGCAGGGAACAGTGGGGGTTGGTACCCAAGGGAGTACTCGAAGAGAGACCATCCAATGGCAGTACTAACCAAAGAGTTGTGGGCGTACTCAACCCTCACTAGGTGGTCACTCCAGGTAGATGGGTTGTTGGTTGTGATACAATGTAGTATCACCTCCAAGTCCTGGTTGACCTGTTCCATTTGCCCATTCGTCTGTGGGTGGAAGCCAGATGACAGGCTGACCAAGGCACCCAAGGCTTGACAGAAGGCCTTCCATACCTACAAGATGAATTGGGGATCCCGATTGGAGACTATGTCCATGGGATTTTCACGGAGGCAGAAGACATGGCAGATGAGAAGGTCTGCGATTTCCTGAGCAGAAGTTTAGAGAGGGCTACAATGTGCACCGTCTTGGAGAACCGGCCTACCACAGTGAGTATGGTGGTTTTTCCGTGTGACCGGGGTAGACTGGTGACAAAATCTAGGGCGATGTGCAACCAATGACAACCAGGGATAGGTAGGGGACGAAGTAATTCCACAGGTGGCCGATGGGAGGCTTTTCCACGGGCACAGACAGAACATGCAGAGACATAGGAATGGGTATCCACCTCCATGGAAGGCCACCAAAAGTGTCTTTTCAGGCCAGACAGTGTCCAATCACACCCAGGGTGGCAGGCAAACCAAGATGCACTTTGATTCCTGATGCACCATCAATAACTCACTCTGAGACGTAGGCGAGATATCGGCTTTTATTGACTGGAAGAAGGAACCAGGAGTGAGTGTCTATCATACAAGGTCTTGGAGACTGAGGCCGAGCGTCAGGCCGCAGGTCTCCTTTATACAGGGGCCTGTGGGAGGAGCCACAGGAGCAGTCAGCAGGGGCGTGTCCCGACAGGCACATAGTTCACCACAATTCCCCACCGGAGAACCTAAGATCTGACAGAATCAGCCACTAAAAGGCGATTGGCGGGTTCATTGCTGGTGTCAGGGTCATCCCATTGGGATTCCTTACTTTGGACTCAATCTCCCAAGTGAGGGTTGCCACCTCACAGGATGGTGGGAGGATAGTCTCTGGGCTGGAAGTGTCCTCCTTGGAGTCGTGTTGGTGGAAGAGCGCGTCCAGTTTCCCGTTCTTGGACCCTGGACAGTACGTAAGGAAAAACTTGAACCATCCAAAAAATAATGCTCAATGGGCCTGGCGAGAGTTCAAACATTTTGTGGTCTGAATATAACCCAGGTTCTTATGATCAGTCCAAACAATAAACGGGTGCCCCACCCCCTCCAGCCAGTTCCTCCACTCCTCCAATGCTAACTTGACCACCAGTGGCTCCAGATTCCCCACATCATAATTCCACTCGGTGCGGGACAGTCAGTGAGAAAAGAAGGCATGGGGATGAAGCTTTTTGTCCGAACTTGATTGTTGGGATAGGACTGCTGCTACCCCGGAGTTGGAGGCATCAACCTCAACAATGAATTAACAGGAGGGGTCCGGTTGGACCAGGATGGGAGTGGTTGTGAACCACCTTTTCAGGACAGAGAATGCCAAATCAGCCTCAGAGTCCCAACAAAAGGTGTTGTATGCCAAGTAAGTCAGGTAAGGTGTGCCGCCACCTGACCGTAAACCCAAATAAATCTGCGATAAAAGTTTGCAAACCCCAAAAACCACTGAAGTTGCTTGTGGGTCATGCGTCTGGGCCACTCTTCCATCACCCGGATCTTCTCGGGATCTGCTCTCACCTGCCCACTCTCAATGATGTAGCCCAGGAAGCTAACCGAACGGATGTGGAACTCACATTTCTCCGCCTTCACAAATAACTTGTTCTCTCACAGTCTCTGGAGGACTAGACGGACATGGTGAATGTATTTCTGGGGGCTGCTAGAAAATATTAAGATATCATCTAGGTAGATGAACACGAAGCAATTAAATAAGTCCCTCAGCACATCATTGATTAGGGTTTGAAAAACAATGGGGGTATTGGTGAGGCCAAATGGCATGACCAAGTATTCAAAGTGGCCCAAAGGTGTATTAAAGGCCGTTTTCCACTAGTCTCCCTCCCTCATCCTGACCAGATGGTAGGTACCATGAAGATCCAACTTCGAGAAGATGGTGGCTCCGTGAAGCGGTTCAAATGCAGAGTTAATGACGGGTAGTGGGTACTTAAATTGTTATAGTGCTTCAGCCTCGGTAATCGATACAGGCACGAACCGACCCATGTTCCTTCTCTACAAAGGAGAAACCGGAGCCCACCGCAGAGGATGGAGGTCGAATAATGCCTGCCGTGAGGGACTAACTAATGTATTTCTCCATGGCCTCTCTCTCTAGTCGGAATAAGTTATAAAGATGATTGGTGGGTAACAAGGCCCTGGGGAGAAGGTCGATAGCGTAATCATACAAAGGCAGGGAAGCAGCCCATTGTTTGCTGAATACCTGTCGCAAGTCATGGTATTCTGTGGGGACTCCGGACAAATTGAGGGGTTCCAAGACAGGCGAGGTCGTAGTAGCCTCCTTAGGGGATCACAAAATGGGCTCCAGCTGGCTATCCTCCTGGTAGAACAGTCAATGTAGGGTTTGTGGTGGTTCAGCCAGGGATATCCTAGAACTACAGAGGCTTAAGGAGAATGGATGAGATTAAATCATACCTCCATTTGATGGTTTATGGACAGAATCAAGGTCAGGGGTGGCATACTGTGGGTCACCCGAGCCAGAAGTTTTCCACCCAGTGCCCGGGCCTCCAGAGTGGTGCTTAATGCCTCCCGAGGTATTCTGGCCCAGAGGGCTATGTCCTCATCCAGCAGATTCCCTCGGCACCGGAATCCACCAAGGCCAATAGAGACGGGGACTGTTGTCGATAGTTCACGGTAGCTGGGATCTACATCCGGGTCTGGGGGGGCTGAAGGGCATATCGTCCAGCTCACCAGGATCCCCCTTTCTACTGGCGAGCCCTCCCTTTTGGCCACAGAGGACAAGTATCCCGGAAATGCCCTGGCTGGCCGCAGTAGTAACAATCCCCATCTCTCCGCCTCTGAAGTCGTTCAGCAGGGGAGAGACGGTTCTGTCCCAGCTGCATCAGTTCCTCCCCCAGGGTAGTGGGGACAATCAGAGCAGGAGCTGCAGGGGAATAGAGGCTGGCTGAAGATGGTATGGTGGGACCCGTGCTAACCCAAGGAGCAGGGCGACTGGTCTTTTCTCTCAGATGCTCTCGAAGTCGATTATCTAGCATGGTGGCTAGAGAGATCAGACAGTTCAGGCTGTCCGTGTCATCCCTCACTGCCAATTCATCTTTTATCTTATCCGAGAGACCCTGTCGGAACACTTCCCATAGTGCCTCATCACTCCACCCAGAGTGGTCTGCTAATGTTCAGAACTCAATGGAGTATTTTGCTATGCTTCGCGAACCCTAACAGAGAGTTAGCAAGCACTTAGCGGTGTCCTTACTATGAATAGACCGTTCAAAGAACCTTCTCATTTTCGAGACGAAGGAGGGGAAGGGGGAACAGACTTCTGGTCAGTTGTCCCAGATCGCGGTGGCCTATGCCAAGGCATCCTCTCGTAACAGTCCCATGATGTACGCGATCTTTGATCTGTCCGAAGTGTAGGTATGTGACTGTTGCTCAAAGACCAAAGAGCATTGTAATAAGAAGGCCCGGCACTTCCCTAGGTCCCCAGCATAGGGTTCCGGTTCAGGTCCGTAAAGCTCTCGAGGGGATTGTGTTGCCAATCCAAGGGGTGTCACCAACCCAGGTTGTGTGGTTTGGTCAGTCGGGGTTCTTGAAAGGGATGGAGTAAGGGGAGCGGATACCCGGTCAAACTGCTCACTGACCTTCCTCACATCTGTGGGCAGCGCACGGAGGTTTTCCGTGACCCCTCGGAGCAGTTGGTCGTGGGCACCCAGTAGGTACCCGTGGCTGTCAAGGGCCTGTTGCACAAGGTCCGTGTCTGCTGGGTTCATTCTTGGCCAGTTCATTCTGTTGCAAGGACAAGACTGAGGATGAACCCAAGTGCAGGACACAAGCGTGCAGGCAGAGTCGTGAGGCGTTAGCACCGTCACAAACAGGGAACTGGTATCCAGGAGAGTCTTTACACAGAGACAAGGTTTATGTAGAGGATCTAGGAAATAATGCAGAGCTTAGCACTGACAGTCCTAAGGAATCAGGAAACAAAGTTTACTCATACTAGACTCAACCAACAAACTGACACAGCATGGCTCTGCTGCCCGACTTTTATCCTATGTTCACTAATGGGAATCAAGTGTGCTGTAACTAGTAGAACTGGGAATGATTGGAAATCAGACAAGGGGATTAAGGCCCAATTAAGGAGGTAATAGCAAGATGGGGAATTGTCAGATGGGATCATGATAGTAGCTAATTTATATAAAATGTATAGAATATTAGAAACACATCTAAAAAAAAAATTAGTTGCATCTTTCACAATGCATTTCCTGCCCCCAAGTTTACTGGGTGTCAGGGGCATTTTAGTGAGTCAATGGAGTGCCAAAATGAAAATGGCATGAAATTATCACACACCTCAATGTACTGAATGGACCAGACCACTTGTCTCCTGAGTACAAAAACTCTGGAGGATAGGGTTTGGTCCATTTCTTTGAGATATACGTGAACATGGACAGTCCCACATATTCCATGGTATACTAGAAACCCCTTTTTACTGGGCACCTCTCGAGATGTGGCTTGTCAGCTCCTCACTAACAGCCACTGGATTCAGTGGTGAGAAGGCCACCTTTCTCAGACTCTGTACGTCTAAGGTTGATGTGACTTGTGTCCTGCCAAACCCGCGAGGTTGGGATGTCTCACCCACACAAACCCTGGTTTTGGTGAATGCTGTGCGATTTATTCCCTATGCAATCGCCTGTTGGCAAGAAATAACAGATTGTACTCTGCACACAATTATAAAGAAAGTATATTTATGAATGTTAACTAAACCAAAGAGTTATTAAAGAAAAGTAAAAAACAAAAAGGGCTCATAATAATTCAACAGTCAAATGTACACTGTTTAGAGTTCAAACCTTCCAAAAGCCAATGTGTAAGATGTACTCACAGCACCATCTCATATTCACCAGTCCCTGGTAGAATTCGCCCCTTGGGCTCCATCAGATCACGCCTTCCCGCCAGATCAAATCGTACAGCTGGTTCTCTTGAGTTTATCTCTCTCTCCATCTCCCGCTGAAGAAGACCTCATCCCACCTCAGTGTCCATCACAAAACCTCTCTCTCATCCTTCTCCCAGTTCCACCCTCCTGATCAACATTCCTAAGCATCCCTTATTTTTAACAGTAACCCAAACACAATCAGCAGAACACATTGCTTCTACATAAAAACCATAACATGAAATATCCTGCAACATTAGCAGTAAAATCTTTACCAGGGCATTACATATTTGAAAGTAGTTCTCAACAAAATTTTTTAAAATTCCTATCATCCATCTGTGAAAAATGTTTAAAATAATTCAAAATAAGTGTTTCACGATTTGATTGCTGCACAGTCGTCAGGTTGTCAGTAAGTAACATGGCTCAGAATTTGCAGTCAGCAGTAAAGCTAAGTTCTTCAACACTGTCATTGAACAATGCTGTCTAGAAAGATCAAACAATCGCAGAGGTAAGAACTTCCCTTGTCCTAATGCTTGTAGCTGTCAATCAAATGTGACTGGTATCAGCAGCTGCGATGTCAAGAAAATTGGTGAGCCGCCTTTGACATTAAAATAATTCTCAAAATAAGTTTGCCAGCTAACAACTTTTAATTTACTTTTTAAACTTCATGAAAAGATATAATAGAGCCCGCAAAACAAACAGTACATATCATTAAAACTAAATAATATTATACCAAATCTTTTTATAGTTTCAAGTATTTACATCAGAGTATCAAACATACATAAAATTAGTCTGAATCTTGCAAGGCATGCAGGCAATCAAATGTGGAATTCATAAACTTACAGAATAAAAAACATATTTTATCAACAAGCTCCTCTCCTATTTATAGATCTTTCAGATAAATCTTTATCAACTTGTCTCACCCATCACTTTGCTTCATTCATTTTGTCAAGGTCCCCACCACATCTCTCAGCTTCTCTTTGCCTCCTTTGATCTATTTCTCCTTTTCACCACAATTTCAGATTATTTCATTCCTAACTTTCTCTTTCTGTTGGAAGTCATAATTCTGAAATGTTAAATCCCTTTCTCCACAAATGTTGCCTCAACCTGCTGAAAGTTACTGCCTTTTATTCATCCATATAAATTCAAATCCTCTTTAAAAAAAATACCTGTGCCACTTGGCTATAAAATCCATTTGCTGCTTTTGCTTAATAATCCTGCTTACTGTGAACCAAAATATCAGTATCCCTTCACATAATAGTAGATTTTTATTTCTTATAGCTTTTTTAAAACTCTGTTTGTTCTTCCCAATGGCAATTCCGTACACTTTTTCATCTGCCACATAGTTGTTAATTCTCTTAAATTGACTACATCTCTTTGTAGGTCCTTTATTTCTATATTTTATTTTTCCCACCTGGCTTCAAATCATCTAAAGATATGAAAGAGAACATCTGTGTTCCCCATGCTATCTCTGTAATGAAGCAACCCAGAAATCTGAAGACACAAGAGACTGCAGCTGCTGGAATCTGAAGCAACTAGACTCTGCTGGAGTGATTCGGCTAGCCAAGCAGCAGCAGTGGGAGGATAGAATTCGGGTGGAAACACTGCATCAGGACTGGAAATCTGAAATGTTGCCTCAAATTAGGTTTAACCTAAAGGTTTGCACAACACCTCGTTCTTCTAACACCTCCACAAGAATCACGCCTGAGTCCAAAGGAAGCCTAGTTGTAACTTTTCCCATTGAAAATTGATGTCTTTTTTTCTAGATCTATTTTTGAGGTGTTGAATACTTGGCTGTACCTTACCTGAGTACTTTTTGTTTAGCTGAACGAAAAAGAAGAACAAGAATTGTGCACTGAATTTCTGAAGGAGATGATCTGTGGTGAGTTGTAAACCAATCAGACCAATATATACAAGAGGATGAATTAATTTGAACACAAATATTATATTTAATTGGAATGGGAAGTGGCTTTCCTTAGTGATCTACTTTTGGCTGAAGTCCAAAGACAAAATATATTTGCCCTGAATGTGGCATTATCAGTACATGCACCAGTGTGGGAAACTGGACATTCAACTTTTGATGTTATGAATTTGAAATGGACAACTATATATAATTTAGATTACAATAATCTAAATTACAATAGAGTAACAGAACACTAAATCACCACAGAAACATTACAACAAATCTAGTCTGCCCCAAAGCATGAATCTGACTAGTCCCATCGAACAGCACGCAGTGATGACCTCCCATCATTGCCACCCCAATAATGAGGAGAAACCCTTAGATACTGGTTAAAGCCAATCTAATCTACTTTTTCAATTTAAGTGAACTCTGAGCATTAATGAGGCACAAGGACAATCATTAAAAGTCGATGTTTCATTTTGAATTTCAGTGCTTTTCCTGCAGTCAGCTTTACATTGGTTACTCCATAGTTGGAGAAAATGGTCTTTAAATTTGACACCAGATTCTCAAGCAAGAAATACTGTGTACTCTGAAGCAGTTGAATCAAGACAACTATATTAAATTGAATTTGTGCATATATTTTAATTTATAGTGTGCTATTTTATTCTTAACTTGTTTAACTACATAAACCTCTTATTTATATTAAATAATGCTGATTATAGCAGCTAGTAGAATAAAAGAAACTTTGAATTGTCTAGTCACAGAAGGAGGCCACTTTTGTAATGACAGCTTCTTGTAGAATCAAGTCAATCCTATTCCTTTGCTTCTTCTCCTGAGCCCTGCATAATTTTCTCCATCATTTTATCCAGTCACCTTTTGAAGGTACTAATTTCAATCTGTTTCCATCAACCTCAGTGTCATTTCCTTCCCAATCATGAATACCATTCTGCATTAAGCCCTATTCCTCACACCTTCCCTTTGATTTCTATTGCCTCCACTTTTAACCTATGGCCCACGTTCTTCTAATTATCCTCTAATGGGAATAGCTTCTCTTCATTCACTCTGGTTTAAACCGGTCATGCATTTGTTGTGGCAATATAAAACAGGATTAGTCATTTCCTTGATGCAACAGATAGAAAATGGCTAAATATGTTGGCCAAGTGGATGACTGAAGTTTAATTTTAACCGTTAGTTATACAGGTAGGCCTGTATGCGGCAATTACCACAAATCATGTAGTAGTTTCCAGTAAAATGCGTATCAGAGATCTGTATATCTTACATGGAGTTGGTACTCAGATTCCACCTGTACAGAAAATAAAGGAAACCCTGAACAGTATAATAGCAAAGAAGTTTCAAGGGATTTTTGAAGTTTCACTATAGGTTTGACCTCAATTCCTCTTCATATCTCATTGAAGAGTTGCGCTTCCTCAGCAGCTAAAGTCTGAGAGTTTAAGAACGTACAGCAAAGATGCTATTTCTTAACTACTGATCATGCAAGCATACAGTACTGTGTATAATTCAATGGCAGACATATATAATCTGGCTGCCTAAGACTTTTTCACAGTACTGTATTTATCTACCTGAGCAAAGATTGAGTTTGTAAATCTGGCAGGAGCAGAGGATGTTGGGAATACGAGGGTGGGGCACCTTGGGAGGGGTGTGGGACAGCTTGCAGAGGAGTGCTGATGCAGGGGTTGGTACACCCAGCCCTGAGACACCAAGCAAGGTTATTTGATTCCAAACAATTGGTTTATTGATCATTACAGAATGTCTCTCTGGTACTTCCCGATCCTTACCCACTTACTTCCCCTTTTCCCAACCACAATTCCCCTTTTTCTGTCACTTCCAAGTCTCAGTTATAATAGAGGCACATGTGAAAATCAGTTTATCATCACTCACATGTGCCATGAAATTTGATTTGCAGCAGTATAATGCAATACATAAAATTAATACAATACTGTGTTGAAGTCTGGTTGGTTTTCAGAAGTAGAACATATCCCTTCTAACAATCTTGCTTAGGCCTCTGTATGTGATAGTCAGGCAGAAAGCTAAATTTGAATGGGGTCTTGTATAACAAAAGGCCTTCCATGTAGTAGTCCAGGCCCTGCCACTTGCACCACAAAGGCCTGATATATAATTTGAATATGTGACCATTTAAAGCCTGTGGCAGAAGCAGAGTGCCAACATTGGGACCAGTCCAGAAAACTGCCAACCTGCTGCACACCATTTGATTAAGAGCTGCTGGCTTGTTATTTGGCCTTGGTAGAAACTAAGAGTCAGGCAGGTGACATGCCAGTAATAACGTATCCATATTTGCCTTGTGTGACCTGGGTTAAATCTAATGACACTGGAAATTGGGTCAGACTGGCACAGAACTTTTTCGTTGTAAAATTGAAATGGTATGTGTCAGAAAGAGCACAAAAAGGGCCAGGTGGGAAAAGTAAGTAACAGGAAATGGTTTGGACTTAGTGAAGGATGAGATCTGTACAACTAGATGAGAAATGGTTTGGAGTTGGTGAAGGATGAGACTCTGCATAAATAGACCAAGTGACTGGTAACATGGGGGTGTCCCATTTGATGACTTAATGATGAAGGGAAAGAGTATGCTTGGTTCACAGATGGAACAACCAAGTGAAAGCACAGTGTGCAAGGGTGAAAGGTACTTGCCCTAAGCCCAATCCCTGGACAAATCCTTACTCAGTTAAGAATTGGAGGGCCTAGTCACCTGTTGAATTTTGTAACCATACCCTAGCCCTTGAAAGTTAAAGTAAGTAATATACACATCTTCACAGACTCGTGGGTCTTCGTGAATAGTTTGACAGTCAGGATTGGAAGAGGAGTCTGATCACTTTCACTTCTCCCCTTCCTTTCCAATCCGGGAGAAGAGTCCAGACCCAAAACATCAACTGTTTACTCTTTTTCAATAGGTGCTACCTGGCCTGCTGAGACCATCCAGCATTTTTTGTGTGTCCCTTTGAGTCTAATGAGGAGTCTGTTTGCCCATAATTGAGTATTCTGTACTTACCTTTATGGAGCTTTGCTTGTTACAATGCACCAATCTGAAAATGATTAATTTGTTATCATTTTTCTTTTTCTATGTTTGAATCAATAATTTATCCAAGGTAATACGTTATGCTTGACATCCTGAACCCTATTTCAATGTAATATTCATATATGCAGTATTAACAAATACTCTTTAAAAATCCAGTTAAGCAATATCCAACAGTTTTCCATCATATATTTTCAAATAACTAACAAATATGAAAACAATTTTGTTTTTCATAAATGATTCTACCTAGTTGTACATTGATCCGAAATGTGAAACTGCTCAGAAAATTCAAGTTGGTTTGACTGATGGTATGGAAATCTTACAAAATCAAACAGTAATTCTACCCCATTGTTTCTCGTTTCATAGTTTTATAACAGTTCTTTATTATTATTTAATTGCTTAGCAGACAAATAACTCTTCTTGATTCAAATATAGATTTATGGAATGCCTAAACTACCTTGAAAATAACCACTCATTAAATAATGGAACAATGTTTTTTTTTGTAAACCTTGCAAAAATCATAAGCTGACTTTGAAAGCTGTGGAAGCCTGTAAAATTTCTATATAGTGAATGAGTATTCAAGACTGCACAACAAGGTAAATAAAAACCATACATGCAGCAACTTCTTCATCAAAAGATGGTTGGCTTCTGAATTTCGCCGCTTGGTAAGATTTGTACCTCATTATTTTCCCAAGAACACAAAATGAATGGCTTTCCCTTTTGTAATAGATTTTAACAGGCAGACCCCAGGGAAAACTGCATGGTGCAGATAACTCTCTGAAAGCGTGCCCCAGTAATATATTTGAGCTGGAGTGTCTATACTTCCAAGGTGTTTGATAAAGTGAATGTAATGTAAGATGCCATTCCCTGAAAGAATGCAGTAAAACCTGTATTGTCTCACCCACATATTGGGATACATAATATGCATCTACTAGCATTAGAATGACTTCAGAATAGAGTAATTATTCTTCCTGAATTACCAAGCAACCCAATACAACAGCACTGGAGGTTTTTATTAGCAGAACTGGAGGAATCCTGATCCCAAAAGAAAAGAGTTCATCGGAAATCAGCCAATTCCACCAGATCAGTCTCCTAAACGTTGAGGGCAAAATCTTCTTGAGTGTGTGGCTCATCGGCTGTCAAGATATCTGTAAAGAAACCATCTGATTGATATATCAATCTAGAAAGCAGGGATCTTGGGCTTCTCTGGCTGTCTGGAACACGCTTGCACCATCTGGCAACAGATCCAGGTCGCAAAGAAGGAGGGAACAGATCTTCACATGGTGTCACTGGACCTCACCAACGCTTTTGGCTCAGTCCCTCATAACCTCCTCTGGACGGCTTTTGAATTCTTCTGGGTTCTAGTGGCCCTCATAAGCCTCATTAAGGCCTACTTCCAGGACGTGCAGCTATGTTTGACAACAGCAGACTACACCACAGCGCGGCAATATCTAGAAGTGGGAATAATGGCCGGTTGTACCATCTCCCCTCTAGCCTTCATCATGGCCATGGAGGTAATCATTAGAGCATCTCAATGGGTGGTTGGAGGACAGCGTATAAGGCCTGGCCTGAGGCAGCCACCTATCAGATCTCACAACACTCAACGTGACCAAGGCTTGTACTGTACACCTGTTGAGAAAGCTTCAAGAGAATATCGAGCAGATTCGGCTGAAGATCAAGCTGAGAAAGCCCAGAACTTCTCCATCGTCAAGGGGAGGCTGGTAGACCAATGCTTCTACATGGGTGATGAGACAATTCCTACAGTCTTTAAGAAGCCTGTGAAGAGCCTAGGTTGGTGGTATAACGCATCCGTCAAAGACACAGAGCAGGTAGATCAGCTCAGGAAGGATGCCACCAGTGGCTTCTAGAGCATCGACAGAACCACACACCCTGGCAAGTTGAAGTACTGGTGCATGCAATTTGGGCTCCTTCCACGCCTCACGTGGCCACTAACCCTGTATGAAGTTCCAGTCTCAAAGGTGGAAAACTGGAGAGACTGATCAGCTCATATGTAAGGAAGTGGCTTGGTCTTCCCAGGAGCCTCAGCAGCACAGGGCTCTATGCCAAAGGAGTCCTAGAGCTACCCATTTCCAGTCCTTCAGAGGACTACAAGTGTGCCAAAGTAAGAATGGAGATAATGTTAACAGAGGCGAATGATCCATTTGTAGCACAAGCTGCCCTCATCCTGGATACTGGAAGGAAATGGACTCCATCAGAAGCAACTGAGCAAGCAAAGGCTGCACTCAAGCACATGGACATTGTGGGCCAAGAGCAGCAAGAGAGGAGCAGTTTTGGCCTTGGGGACAGTACACCAGCCTGGAACAAGGTTGCGCTGTCTCAGAAACGCAGGCTCGTGACGCAGGAGATACGTCGGCAGGAGGAGGTGGCAAGGTGCACAAAGGCCATTGCTCAGGCAGGGCAAGGGCAATGGATGAGATGGAGTGAGTGGAGAAAAGGAAGAGAGAGAGCTGTGGGAGATGGAGACATTCAGAGCGAGCTTCACCATCAGCACTGCCTACCAATTCTTGCCATCTCCCATGAATCTCAGCCAGTGGTATGGAGAGGACCCCACATGCTCCTTCTGCCCGACTTCAGCACCACCAAAACACATTCCGGTGGGCTGCAAGACCAGTCTCACTCAAGGCCGATACACCTGGTGGCACAACCAGGTGCTACGGTGTCTTGCAGCAGTGCTGGAAAGTCAGTGGACGAGTGACAATGATCTCCCTCCCCTGTCATCCTGCTGGCCATTAACAGCATTTGTCCAGGAAGGTGAGGATCAAGCCAGACTCGATACATCAAGACCAGACACCCGGCGGCTAGGCGGGGCACGTGATTGGAAGATGGTGGCAGACTTAGGCCAGAGGCTCTGCTTCCCAACTGAAATCGCGAAAACCAACCTCAGACCAGACCTTGTGCTTTGGATCGGCCTCACTCCATCTCATTTACATCATCGAGCTTCCAGTGCCCTGGGTGGATGCAGTGGAGGAGGCCTACGAGCCCAAGAAGCTGAGGTACGCTGAGCTTGCAGCCGATGTGCAACAACGTGGCTGGAAAGCAAGGGTGCAACCGGTCGAAACAGGCTGCAGAGGATTTGTAGCCACAGCGACATCAAGGCTACTCAGGGAGTTGGGAGTGCGAGGGAAAACACACCGACAAGCAGTCAAAGACCTCTCCAGAGTTGCTGAAAAGGGTAGTCAGTGGCTCTGGATGAAGAGAAAGTATTCCATCTGGGCCCCCAAGTGAGTGAATGGCATCTAGGGGGTAAGCCTGGGACACCGGGATTCACTGCTGAACACTCTGGAGGTGTTGTGGGCCTATCAGCGAAACACTGAGGAAAGTGGATATCCACTTGATAATCCAGAAGATGCCACCGCTCACTTGGCTACCCCACAGAGTCTAGGCAGCATGTCTCAGGATTTGCATCCCTTATTTGCATTAAGGATGTTAACATCTAGTCCTACATAACATACCATCAACAAAACTGTTCCTTGAGGTTAATTTATGAATTAACATGGTTTGAAGAATAAGATTTCAAGGTGAAACAATGTTACTTGGGAAATTCTGAGGGTCGCTCTTTCAATAGGCCATCAAGAGTATTTCAGATATGACCATCAGAAGTTAAACCAGGAGTGAGCCAATCAGTCCCTTGAAACTGCTTCACCACTCAATAAGATCATGCTTGATCTACTATCTATTTGTGGGGTATCTTCAACATAATGAAACAACCCATAAGACTTGTTAGGAATGTCACCTACAAAATATGACAGAGAGTGATGTAAAGAGATAATTCAGTTTTGGTCAAATCATCCATCCTTAATCATTGTCTAATACATAATGTTATTCCATTGGTTGATATTGCAATTATAAACCAGTTTTCCAATAATGCACATTAGCAGCAAACAACAATAAATAGAATTTGATGTCCTTTTAACTGTGAATTTGATTAGTTACTTAATTGAAAATACATGAAGAAAACTGAAGTGATATTTGTGCAATAGAATTTAATCTGTGAAAGAAACAAATTTGCACATAACCGAAGCAAACTCTATATTGCTACAATTTTCAAAATGTCACCCCCTACACCAGGTGTTCCCAATCTTTTTTATGCCATGGACCAATGCCATTAGACAAGTGGTCCATGAACCCCAAGTTGGGAACCCCTGCTCTCCACAATTATCAACACTTAGTTGACTAACCCTGATGTTGGCCAAATGTAAGAATCAGTAACTTCCAAGAAATCATATTTGGATCTATCAATTGATAAGAAATGGGTTTAATTTAAACTATGTTGATTGTTTTAAATTATTTTTGTGAGCATTGAATAAGAATATAATTAGGGGAGGTTGGGGTGGAGAGGGAGGTAGAAACAGAAATTGTTCAACAGTTATCAAGGAACTCGAATTAAATGCAGCCTGTGTTAGATTAATAGTGACACCATTTGATGTTATTTTTTTCTTACATACTGTTGGTAGTCAGCAAATCATCCATGCCTATATGATTTGATGTAATTGGAACTCGACAGTTAAGTAGTGATCTACTTAATTAACAGTCTTAAAAAAACACTTATTTTGCAACTCTGTTTTAAAAAATTGTCATGCTGTGCTTCATAGCAGACATGCAGGGGAAAAAACATTCAAAATAAAAAACAAAAGATTAGGAGAGAAAGATCAAAGGTTAAGTCCAAAAAAATTAAGGTGTCTCCTTTTAAAATAGCAGCTATAGGAATATAAGGGGGAGATTTGCAAAGCCCACCAGAGAAGATCCAACTGCCAAACATGATGTAGAAGTTGGGGCCCTGCAGAAAAGGCTGGAGTCTGGAAAATGGAAGATTTTATCAGGCAGGTAGCATGATAATAGAGTTATGGAGATATGGAGAATTAAAGCTATGGAGATTTCAAGATAAGTATATAAATGTAAATTTGTATTAATGAGGCCAATGCAAGTCAAAGACGAATGGGTACAATTTTAATGTTGGTGGAGAAAAGGCAGCAGAATTTTGAACTGAATTTTGAAAATAGAAGAACAAGCAGTAAGACATTGAAGTAGCTCATTCTGGAAGGTAATAAAGATGCACCCTTGTGGAAGATAAACTGAGGTACTGGAGGAAGTAGGTGATATTATGTGGTGAATGAGATATTTGTCAAAATTTCAAGGGCTGGGGAGGCACAACATTATCTTTAGCTCCTTCACAAACATTATTCCCAAACCAGGGAATTATATCAGAAGTTATGTTCACTGTCTGAAACAGGTTGTTACTCACACTAATAACCAGGGACAAACTTCAACACTGTTGCACTCCATGGGCCACAGAGTTCATAATCTTGAAGTTAGTTGGAAGGAAATCAAGGAAAACTAAATACACAATTACAATTAAACTGTTACTTCTATATGTGTAGCGAGAAAAGGAAATACTTCAGGGTTGGTGTTCTGTAGTGTACTACCTGTGCATCTTGCTGATAGATAAAACGTGTTCATATTTAATAATTTCACTTTAATGACTTGTCTTAATGTATACAGTTAGCTCCATGTGCAGTGATATGACTCCAAACAGCAGCTGTAACCTCCAAGATTACATTCTAAATAATGAGGAATAGCATCCCAACCTATAAAAATTTATGTTATGAGTTTTTTCGGCTCTGTACCAGTGTAGAACATAGGGCTTCAAAGTTCTTAGAGCACCTGAATGGGTTAATTTTTAAAATTATTTAGAGTTCCTTGTGTTGTTCTTGAGTGACTTGCTCTTTGTAATGCAGTCTTCTGCCACCTTCTACTTAAGCTTGTTAAGTTTATTTCGATAGGCTCAGAGATTCTATGTTACGTATTATTTAAGCAGATGCCCGATTTGCGCTAATTGCAGGGTCCTAGTTTGGAGAATGTTATTTCAAAGGTACATTTAATGTCAGAGAAATATATACAATATATATTCTGAAATTCTTTTTCTTCACAGCCAAGCCGCTGATCCTTTGGAATTATTATGAATAAACTTTCATCACCATCTCTACATCAGAGATTGTCTTTCCTCTGCACTTTAGTTCCAATATTGCCAACAGACATTATGACAGGTTAACTATTTATTTGTTTAGGAATACAGCAAGGAGTAGGCCCTTCTTGTCCTTCAAGTCACATCAGCCCAGCAACCCCTCAACCCCAATTAACACTAACCTCACTGCTGGACATTTTACAATCACCAATTAACCTAGATTTTACATCTTTGGACTGTGGAAAAAAAAACGGAGGTCATAGGGAAATTCCACAGATTCTACTGGGACTTCTAGTACATGGACTTCTTATAGATTGGAGTCGGAATTGAAATCCAAACACCGGAACTGTAATAGCAATGCGCTAGCTACTACACTACCATGGCAACCAGGTTCTGTGAGATGTGCTAAAGGTTTAAGACCATAGTGAAAATTTCTGAGAAATTCAAAATACTTCAAAATATTAAAAGTCAGCCAAGAAGCTAAGATAAATGTAAAAATATTACATATTTGAAAAAATAATAATAAATCAAAAATACTGCTTGAAGTGGTAAAACCAAATTTAAATAACTTATAGTCCTTTGAAATTAATGTATCTGGAAGTTATTATCAACTCTCCAGCATTTCTTTCCCAGTGAATGGAGATACTGTACCTTCATCAGGTCTAATTTGATAAAAGTTGTTCAAGTGGATTCCTTAGCACCAGGGCTGAGGATTTGCTACAATTTCATACAGTCTAAATGCAGAATCCTAAGAGGTGCACAACATCTGGATATGTCGGGAAAGTGCTCGTGAACAGCTATCAGCAAGTTTGGCAATTCCAAAGGACAAGGCCAAGTCAGCAATAGCGCAATTAACTGTGGTGAGATTTAGGAACAGAGGTCCCTGCCGTGGTATAAGTCTTCAGTGCTGATGTGAGACATGACACCACAAAATCAAACCTGAGTATGTGAAAGACATGCAGAACATTATCAGAGATATTCGCAATTAACATGACATTTTTGACCAGCAGATAGTGAACTTACATAGATACTATTCCTTCATTCACATACTTTAAACTGGTCTCCGTCTACATTTTCCAACATTTGTGTTGCTGCATTGTTGTTCAATTAAAACAGTGTAGATCTTTTAGCAGAAGTACATTAGTTATTTGCATTCCCATTAGTTCTAAAGATTAGTTTCACTCCCATGGGAAGTTTGTTGAAGAGAGGTGTAGTGAGAAGACCGAAAAGAAAAAAAGATATTAGGGCACTGACATAGCCGTGATTGAAGCCAGTCACTGGAACTAACTCTGTGTGGTTGAGGTCACGGTCAGCGTGCCATCATGAAGCAAGTATAGATGGAGATGAATTTCTGCTGGCAGCAAAATTTGAAGAGTGTATGTCAAAGTTTGCCCCAATGTTATACCTGCTGGATCATGAAAATCTATGCCAGATCATCTGAGTGTAATGTTCACGGACATTCTCAATACCTCACTGCTGCAGTCCAAAGTTCTGAAATATTTCAAAAAGGCAGTAATTATACTGGTGCTGGAGAAGAACAGGGTGAGCTGCCTCAATGACTTCCGATCAGTAGTGCTCACATCTATCATAATGAAGTCCCTTGAGAGACTGGTTATGACTAGAACTACCAACTATCTGAGCAAGGATCTGGACCCACTGAAATTTGACTAACACTGCAACAGCTCTACAGTGGATATAATCTCACTGTCTCTCCATTCTGCTTTAGAACATCCAAACTATGAGAAAACTTAAGTCAGACTGCTGTTTATTGATTACAACTCTGCATTCAATACTATCATTCCTTCAGTATTAATCACCTAGCATCTAAACTGTGGCCTTGGATCTCCCTTTGCACTGGGATCCTTGACTTCCTCATTAAGAGGCCTTCTGACAACAAAGGTTTACAAGGAGTCCTTGGAAAATGTGGATAATTTCTCACAACCAGACTATGTAACAGTTTCTTCCCCCAAGCTATCAGAGTCCTCAATACCCAGAGCCTGGACTGACACCTTACTGCCCCATTTTATTATTTATTGTTTATTATTTATTGTAATGCCTGCACTATTTTGTGCAGTTTATGCAGTCCTGGGTAGGTCGGTAGTCTAGTGTAGTTGTTTTTTTTTTTCTCTCTGTGTTTTTTTTTACATAGTTCAGTCTAGTTTTTGTACTGTGTCATGTAACACCATGGTCGTCTCATTTTTACTATGTACTGTACATAGCAGTTATGGTTGAAATGACAATAAAAGTGACTTGACTTGAAATCTCAGGAGTGACTTCTCAGTGAGGGCAGACATCAATGAAGAAATTCTTATTATTTTCAGTGCACCAGCACAGTCTTTTATCAATTGAGGAAAAAAGTGTTTGAAGAACAGGAACCCAGACTAGACACACAATTTAAGTTCTACTGGGCAGCATAGATTCTCACCAACCTATGTATTTCTGAACCTTGACCATCTTCAGAAGATGACTTAAATAATCTTCCCATGTTTCTTCAAAAAAATTCTCGAAATTTATGAACCAGTATTGGTTGTGTCTATCAGATTAACATCTCAAGCACTTTGGCCATAGTTAAACTCCACCAGCTCCATTGGGCAAGCCCAGCTCCAGATTCCCAGAAGACTTTGTTCTGATCTCTTTTGCAAGGCAAGATTAACAAGTAAACAAAGGAAAATGTTCAAGGATATACTCAAAGCCTCCTTGAAGAAATGCAGCATTGCCATTTACTCTAGCTCTTGCCTATTCAATGGAAGAATATTCAGCATGGCACTGAGATTCCCAAAGCCATGCAATAGCTTTAGAATCTCTCTGTAAATCATGGAAGCAACACATCACTCTGCAAACTATTCAACTGCTCTTCTTGTCCAATATCTCCTGGATCATCAGTAGAGGAGACTACAGTTCCCACAATGGCCTCATCAGTCACTTTAGAACCTAAGGAAAGGCAGAAAGCTGTCTTTGTCCCCAAGCAATTCAGGGAACAGAGTGAGACATTTATAAAGAGCTTTAATTGTTTTGTTATGTTTTGTTAACTGTTTTTACTGTGTTAGAAACTATTTCCATTTAGAATCTTCAGAGTCTTCCAAGTAGTTTACTATCAATATCCTATGTTTATTCTATTGGAGATGTTGTGACATCACAGACTTATTTAAATTTTTCATGCTAATAGATTACTTAGAGTGATAGAGTCACAGAACATTACATCACAGAAAAAGCCATTCAACCCATCTAATCCATTCATTAATTTGCTAAGCCCATCAAACTGCACCCAAACCATAGCCCTCCATATCCTTACCATTCAAGTCAAGTCAAGTCAACTTTTATTGTCACTTCAACCATAACTGCTGGTGCAGTGCATAGTAAAAATGAGACAATGTTTTTCAAGACCATGCTGTTACATGACACAGTACAAAAAACTAGGCTGAACTGCGTAATAAAAAAAACAACACAGAGAAAGCTACACTAGACTACAGACCTACACTGGACTGCATAAAGTGCACAAAAACAGTGCAGGCATTACAATAAATAATAAACAGGACAGCAGGGCAAGGTGTCAGTCCAGGCTTCAGGTATTGTGGAGTCTGATAGCTGGGAGGACGAAACTGTTACATAGTCTTGTTGTGAGAGCCCAAATGCTTTGGAGCCTTTTCCCAGATGGCAGGAGGGAGAAGAGATTGTATGAGGGGTGCATGGGGTACTTCATAATGCTGTTTCCTTTGCAGATGCAGCGTGTAGTGTAAATGTCCATGATGGCAGGAAGAGAGACCCTGATGATCTTCTCAGCTGACCTCACTATCCGCTGCAGGGTCTTGCGATCCGAGATGGTGCAATTTCCAAACCAGGGAGTGATGCAGCTGCTCATGATGCTCTCAATACAACCCCTGTAGAATGTGATGAGGATGGTGGGTGGGAGATGGACTTTCCTCAGCCTTCACAAAAAGTAGAGACGCTGCTGGGCTTTCTTTGCTATGGAGCTGGTGTTGAGGGACCAGGCGAGATTCTCCGTCAGGTTAACACCAAGAAATTTGGTGCTCTTTACGATTTCTACCGAGGAGCCGTCGATGTTCAGCAGGGAGTGGTCGCTCCGTGCCCTCCTGATGTCAACAACCATCTCTTTTGTTTTGTTCACATTAAGAGACAGGTTGTTGGCTCTGCACCAGTCCGTTAGCCGCTGCACCTCCTCTCTGTAAGCTGACTCGTTGTTCTTGCTGATGAGACCCACCACGGTCATGTCCTTTCCAAATTTCTTTTAAGTGTGAAATCATTAAATCAACCACTCTGCTGGCAGTTCTTTCCACACTCTTACTACTATCTGAGAAGTTCTCTCTCAAGATCCCCGTAAACATTTCACCTTTCACTCCTAACCCATGTCCTCTAGTTTTAATCTCACCTAATCTCAGTGGAAAAAGCCTGCATGCATTTACATTTATCTATACCTCTCAAATCTCCCCTTATTTTTCCATGCTGCAGGGAATAAAATCTTAACTTATTCAACCTTTCCCTCTAACTCAGGTCCTCAAGTCCTGGCAACATCTTTGTAAATTTTCTCTGCTGTCTTTCAAATGTATTAATATTTTTACTGTAGGCAGATGACCAGAATGCACAGAATATTCCAAATTATGCCTCACCAACATTTTTTATCAACTTCAACATAGCATTCTGACTCCTGTATTCAATACTTCGATTGATGAAGTTTAATGCACCAATAGCCTCTTTTCAAACCTACCTGCTGGTGGCACCATTTTTAAGGAATTATGGATCTATATTTCAAGATCCCTTTGTTCTACTGCACTCCTCAGTGCCCTACCTTTCACCATGTAAGCGTTATCATGGCTTGTCCTCCCTAAGTGCAACACATCACACTTCTCTGTATCTGCCATTTTTCTGCCCATTTTTTCCAGCTGGTCCAGATTCTACTGCAGTCTTTGACAACCTTCCTCACTGTCCACTATGCCTTCAGTCTTGGTGTCACCTGCAAATTTGCTACATTATCATTCAGATCATTGACATCGATGACAAACAACAATGGACCTGGCACTGATCTCTGTGGCACACCACTAGTCCCAGGCCCCCAATCAGAGAGCCAACCATCTACTACCACTCTCTGGCTTCTCCCATGAAGCTAATCTTTAATCCAATTTACTACCTCATCCTGAACTTACTTCTAAGCAAATTGTTCAACAAACAGGTATTTTATTAAGTTGTGTTGATTTATTGTTTTAAACACTATCTTGGAAAGATTATTAGCTACTATTTCATTGGCTTCACCATAGGTTACTATAGGATATACAATTAAATAAAAAGAATAGAACAATGCATTTATGACTCTGCTGTATAACACTGGAACAGGACAAGCAATTTCATCACTTCAAAACTCTGGAGCACTTGCTATTATTTCAATTTGATATTTTGTACAATAATTTTCAAATATTTTTCTTTAAATCAGTTTATGTACATTCAGTAAATTATTAATTAATCAAAGATTAATATAATTGCTTATTATCTTCAATTGTCCCGTGAGAGAAATAACAACTCTCTATAAATAAATTGAGGTGCAAATGTTCTGGTCTCATTCCTTAAACTACTGGTTAAGCAGTCATCTGCGGTCAGTTCAACTAATCTCACCAAGATGTAACAAATAACCTTTTAAATGAGGCCAATTCACATTGTGTGTGAGTCTAAGATTATGATTAATCTCTGTGATGGGAAGCTTGATGTGTCAATGTTTCTTTGCAATTGTTCATTAACATGGTTGGAAATAGCCACTTAAGAAATGAACAAAAACATGAATGCATAGACAATATGTATTTTACAACTATTTAGATGATAATAAGGATTGGTTAGGAAAAGTAATAAAACTGTTGTAAGCTCCATTTGGGGCAAATTAATGAGATTGTATACTGCTTTAAAGTAAGTAAGATACAACAATTAAAATATACTTGCTTCTTTATAACTTGGTTTGCAGTTAGAACATCCCCTTACGTCACCAGATTAGAAAAATGTAAGGTTTCATCATTAAAGGCTGAAAATTAGATAAATAATGACACTTGTTTTTTTTTAACTTCTCTGTCCTTTAAAGATTTGCTGTTGAGGGAGAATAACAGAAATTCTACTGTACATTGTCCAGCATTTAGATGCTGGAAAATAATTCATCAGGTCAACAATACATTCTCACAGTCAACGAAGCACCACCAGGAAATGTGAAAGGCACACATGCTTCTTAAAAACAACATTTAAGTATAAGTATTGTATAGATCTGCACTTTCTAAAAGATCATTTTAAACTGGGCCAAAAGGCCAATCGGAGCTTTCCTCCATGAACCAGAGATCTCAACCATGTGTGAGTGAACCAGAATAACCATCAAAACATATTGCTTGATAGATTGCAATGGAATGCAATCTTTTCAGGTTTTATCAATAATAAATTATAATTCTTTTTTAGAATTGTGGATCAATATATGATACAGTAATACATAATGTAAGTTGTTCTATTTCTATTGAATATTTGTGGATTAATGCAGAATTAATAGATCAATATTATTTGATTACATATGCTTAGACATTTATCAACAATCAATAGTACTGAACAAGCTATAAAGTTGCAGGTGCATGGTTAAAATTTCGGAAAATCAATTGTGCTGAATTTTAGATGTGAAGTAGATTACACAGATAGGGACACATTTTAGATAGAGATTTCCCTATTGCTTTTAGAACCATAGAACCATAGAATACTACAGCACAGAAAACAGGTAACTCAGCCCTTCTAGTCTGTGCCAAATCTTGATTCCACTAGTCACATTAACCTGCACCCAGTCCGTAACCTGTCTATCATACAATTTATGTCAAACGCAAAGAATTCTAGCTTTTATCTGTGAAAATTATTACAAATATACATAAGGAAACACTATTAGCAAGGAGTTTACAGATTTTATTTAGTTATCTGATTCAGTTGTATTGTGTATCACACTCTTTAGTGGCCAGCTGCTCATTGTCTGGGTTCTGCATTAGCTCTAGTGTGTTTCAAAAATGCATTTGATGGTTGTTTTTGATGCCTATTCATGAGCTACAGTTGGAACCATTTCCTTGTGTGTTATTAACACAAGTAATTGCAAAGTTGATGAATCACGCACATTAATCCAAGCATCATGAATCCTGGACATGTACCATCAAAACAAAATGCTGTATAATCTTTCAGCTTTGAGCAAGACAATTTCACACTCTGCCATATCTGATAGTTGAACTATCCATTTCTTAAAATCTAACAGATTTGAGTCTCTCTAGTGCCTCAGAATTATTTTCTCTATGGGCATTTAATGGAGCTGGTGATGATGAATTTCCATTCATGGTACTAAAACAAGGGGGTTATCTGGAACCCTGTAAAGAACCTGTTTAAGATTCTGGGAAGGGCTTAATTCTCTGAGTGCCCTGAATTAGAGAATATTGGTATAGCTGGTGAACCATTAAGTTATTAAAGAAAGTCACTGATTGAAAGATCATTCTCAGCATTTGTAATGTCTTTAAAGAATTTAAATTCCTGGGATAAATAATCCTACCTCACACACATTTTGTCATCTACTGTCATCATCTTGAGGTTATGCAAACCTCTGATACTGTTGATTCAGCTCATACCAAAACTCTTCATCCATCACCTATGCATTTGCCAATTTACATTTGCTTTTGGTGGATCTATCGCATTTTTGAAATTCCTAACTTGTTTAGATCTTTCCATGTTTACTCCTTATTTCCATAATTTCATCCTTCATTTAACCCCCCTGCGATAAAGGAACACATGATCTCCTCCACATTCCTAAATGTACTCATCAAACTATCGACAGCTGGGCATTCAATTGGCAAGTCCTAGACTCCGGCACCTGTGTTATTGCACAAATTACACATTCAATTACAATTCTGGGTGAATTACAAGGAACTGTGTGCATGATTTGTTTTATTACAGTTAAATTTTTTCTGGCATTAGTAGTGTCAGTAATTATACCCATTCCAGTAGAAAATGAAAATTTTGGGGTAAACCAAAATTGCAAGCATGAGCACGCTTTGCAAACACCGGGAGTGAATCAGCAGTTATTTTGATGTTCTGCACAAATCTCCACTTTACAATGAACAATATGGTGTTAAATATTTCAATAGAGCTCCATTTACTGACTGGAGATATTTTCCCCCAGGAGAAGTGAGTTGTATGCAAATTTTATTGACTCTTCAGTAAGCCTGATGCTGATGGTGCATTGGAGCTACTCATGGTATGGGAGGAGCACATACCTGATATAGGAGTTAGTCATGGCAGTACATCACAAGAGAGTGCTCAGACACACTAGAAATCATTGTCTCCACCTAGCTTGCTTTCATATTTCATTTTTTCCCTCCTAATGACTCTCTTAGTTGCTCTCCATAGGGTTTTAAAAACTTCCCAATCCTCTGTCTTCCCACTAATTTTTGCTTTGGTTTATGCCCTCTCTTTTGCTTTTACATTAGCTTTGACTTTCTTTGTCAGCCATAGTTGTACTATTTTGACATTTGAGTATTTCTTCAATTTGGATTACTTCTGTCCTGCACCTTCCTCATTTTTCCCAGAAACTCTTGCCATCGCTGCTCTGTTGTCATCCCTGCCAGTATCTTCTTCCAATTTACTTTAGCCAACTCCTCTTTCACACCACTGTAATTTTCTTTACTTCACTGAAATACTGCTACATCAGATTTTAGTTTCTCCCTATCAAATTTCAAATTGAACACAATCATTTTGTGATCACTGGTTCCGAAGGGTTCTTTTACCTTAAGCTGCCTAATCACCTCCACTTCATTACATAACACCCAATCCATTATAGCTGATCCCTTAGGAGGCTCAATAACAAACCGCTTTAAAAAGCCAATTCATAGATATCCAACAAACTCACTCTCTTGAGATCCATTTTCAACCTGATTTTCCCAATCGACCAGCATGTTGAAATCTCCCATGACTATCATAACATTGCCCTTTTGACATGCCTTTTCTATTTCCTGTTGTAATCTGTGGTTTACATCACAGCTACTGTCGGAAAGCCTGTATATAACAGCCATCTGGGTCCTTTTACCCTTGCAGTTTCTTAACTCAACCCACAAGGATTCAAATTCTTTCAGTCCCATGTCACAGCTTTCTACTGATTTGATGCCATTCTTTGCCAGCAGATTCGCACCATTCCCTCTGTCTACATTCCTATCCTTCTGATACAATGCATGACCTTGGACATTCAACTCCCAACTACAATCATTCTTCAGTCATGAATCAGTGATGCCCTCAACATCATACCTGTCTATCTGCAAAAGTGCAACAAGATCATCCACCTTATTTATTTTACTCTGGCATTGAAATATATCACTTTGAGTACAGTTTTTGTTACCTTTTTTTGATTCTGCATCCCTCATGCACTGATACTCACCCTGCTGGCTGCAATTACGTCCCATCATCTGCCTGCCCTTCCTGACAGTCTGACTGCATGTTATCTTTGCTTTTTTCCATCTTCCCTTTACTGAGTCCCTTCACTCTGGTTCCCACTCCCATGCCAAATTAGTCTAAACCCTCCCCAACTGCTCTAGCAGAGCTGCCTGCGAGAATATTGTTCCCCTCAGGTTCAGGTCCCACCCGTCTCTTTTGAACAGGGTCATATCTTCTCCAAAAGAGATCCCAATAATGCAAAACCTGAAGTCATACCCCCTGTATCTGCCAAGTCATTCACTTTCTATCCTCACTGGCACATGGCACAGACAGTAATCCAGAAATCACTACTTGAGATGTCCTGCTTTTCAGCTTTCTGCTTGGCTCTCTAAATTCCCTCTTCATGGCCTCTTTGCTTTTCCTTCCAATATCTTCGGTACCAATATGTACCGAGACATCTGGCTCCTCTCCCTTCCCCTCCAAAATGCTGTGACACGATATGAGTCATCCCTGACCCTGGCACCTGGGTAGGCAACATATCATTCAGGTGTCCCATTCGCATTCACGGAATCTCCTGTCTGTTCCCATGATTATTGAGTCCCCTATCACTACCGCTTCCCCTCTACTCCCTCTTTCTCTTCTGCACCATGGACCCTTACTCGGTGCCAGTAAGCTGGTCTCTGTGGATTTTCCCTGGGAAGCATCCCCCACAACAGTATCCAAAACTGTATGCTTATTATTGAGGGGAATGGCCACGGGGTGCTCTGCGCTAACTGCCTATTCACCCTTCCATTTCTCTTGACTGTCACCCAGCTACTCACCTCTTGCAACTTCGGGGTGACTAATTCTGATCGATTATCTCTTCCTTCTCTCCTACAAGCCAGAAGTCATCCAGCTACTGCTCCAGATATCTAACATAGTCTTCAAAGAGTTGCAGCCGGATGCACTTCATGGAAGGCTCCGGGTCTCTCAGCATTCCAACACCCAGCATGAAGAACACACAAAAGCCATTTGCTACACCGGGTTCGTTAAGAGAAATCAAAAATGTTACCTTAACACAGATCTACCCAGACCCAAAGCCTCATTTGAGCCGAAGCCTGACACTCCTACCCTCACCATTGGCCTACTCCCAACAATGGCTGCTCTCTTGTCCCTTCTGTACTTTTAAACAAGCGTCGCTAACCTGCGAGAAACCTTGTTGCTGGGGCCTGCTCCTGCCATTGACTGGTCTGTCAGAATGAGCCTGAACGCTTGCGAAACTCTCCTTTCAAACAAGTGTTGCCGACCTGTGAGCAATCTAGTGACAGTTGCTGCTCAAGCCGCTGCCTGAGCCATTGGAATCTATGGCTATAGATTATACTGTGGTTTCCTTCCCCTCCACGGCAGCATTCTCTTCCATCATATTACCGCTGCTATATGAAAAAGTTTTTAAGGACTGACTTGGTTCCAGCAGTTAACTTGGAGATGATGCAGCAGCTGAAAGCTCTATGAGGAGGCCCTGACATGAGCACTTTTTACTTGGTTAATTCTTAGGCTAAATATCGTAGTGCTACTGTCATGTATCATTAGATAATTTTGCATTTTTAAATAGATTGGAAAGGGTATGTCCCTCTGTGCCAGGCATGTTTTGTGCATCAACGAGAGGGTGAGCTTCATTTTCTAGACATGGAATTCCTTCCCTTAACCCCTCTGCTCTCCTTTCTCCTTTAGTAACTTACTTTAGATCTACTGCTTAGCTTTTAGATGCATGTCCTGCCATCCTCTTTTATGGCTAGTATCAATCGTCATTTGATCATCTTCCTGAAACGTGTGTTGGAATTTTGTTGCTATATTAAAGGCTCTATATAAATGGAGAAATTATTATAGTTGCAGAAAAGATAATTGGACTCAAATGTGTTGAACTTATATAACCTATGACTCATCGTAACTCATTATTAGTTCATTCCTCTAAGCACTTACCAAACTCTTCTGAATTTCCTGATAAAAATCAATGCTTAAAGCCTGCCTTGCCAGACCATTTCATTCAATTAGCATCCATTTTGAAATTTTGTTAAATTCAGACTTTCTAAATGTCAGCTTTGAAAAAGTCTGTGTTGTGTGTGTGTGTGTGTGTGTGTGTGTGTGTGTATGTGCGCACATGTGAATGTGTGTGTATGTGCATACATGCCTGAGGGTACATGTGTGTCTATGCGTACATGTGTGTGTGTGTGTGTGTGTGTGTGTGTGTGTGTGTGTGTGTGTGTGTGTGTGTGTGTGTATGTGTTTGTGGGTGAGTGTGTGCAAGCGCATGCACAAGGGTGTGTGTGTGTGTGTGTGTGTGAATGTGCTGGCAAACAGAAGGCACAGAATTCTATCTGGTGATGCAGTGAAACTATTTCCAAAACCTGACTGTGCCTTTCCAGAATTTTGTTCCAGGTCGTCCATTTATATGGTGTCCAAAGACCAGCAGACAAGTCCAATGTCATCAAACAGTGAATCATGTTTAGGTCTATCACAAAGGTAGCATTTATGCGAAATTGTTCCACCTTCATGAGGAACAGTGCAGCCTTCAGGCTTAAATAAAAAGTTGGAAAGAGGTTCTATTCCCAACATTGTCTGTTGCCAGGATGTTCAAGGCACCGTCATTTTTTTGCACCACACACACACACACACTCGCACTTACATTCTCACACACACACACACACACACACACACACACACACACACACACACACACACACACACACACACACACACACACACACACACACACACACACACACACACACACACACACACCACTGCCCTCCCAACCCCGAGGAAGACAGCAGGTCGGACAGCATTTATGAACATGAATAAACAGTCAACCATTTGGGCTGAGATCCTTCATTAGGACTGGAAATGAAGGGGTTGTTTCCCTTCAGATGCAGTTTTGTGATCTCTCTCACCAATCTCTGTCTTTGTCTAATTCCACAATTCTCCCCATTTTTCTCTAGCTATCCCTCAATCCACACCACCCCATCCATTATTCAACCCTCATCTCTCTGGAATCTCAAATTTCAATGTTTTCTATATAAGATGAACAGATAGACCCAATATTAATCAGAAGTATTAAAGAATTAATGTATGTATATAACTGTCCATTCTCAAAGTTCTATATTAAAATGCTCAAAGCATCTCATTGCTCTTGGTTTGTTAAAAAAAAGATCATTCACTGTTTCAAATGGCAGTAAAGATAACCATTATGTGTCTCTTTGTTATGGGGGGGTGGATAAAAATTAAGGGGAAGCACACCATGCCACGTGCCAATTTAACTTTTTGTGTGTGCCATCTCGGGCATGTGTGCCATCGATTTTCCACCACTGTCTCAGTGACTAGTATGGCAGGAGCTTGTTAAGGACTGCCTTTCTATGTACAGTCTCTACACACATCACATTTTCTCTGTAGGTGTTATAGTTTATTCTGCATTCTGTTATTGTTTTACCTTGTTCTCATTTGATCTGTATAAACAGAAGGTAAGACGAGCTTTTCATGCATAAAAGGAACTACTTCTGAATTTCTTTGGGAATCACACAAGAACTTTGAACTCTATGGAAAAAGAGGCTTTTTTTTACTTTGTACAAATTGTTTGGTTGATAAATTTCCTCTGCAAAATATACTGGATTAGGGTAAGAATACACTGTCATAATTACCTTATGCTCCCAGTCAAAGCAATCAGTTAAAGTTAATGACTACAAACATACACTATTAATATGCATTTTTCTAACTGATTCACTATCCTGTGTGGGTGTGCTTTCTATTTGGAGCTACTCAAAGTTAAAACCTTCAAGCACTTTCCTTCTCAGTTTGTTGCATAACGTTGAATATCTAAGAGAAAGAAACCTAGGATTAAGAAGAGCAATATTTACAAGTACTACGTGCTGAGACTCCTGTCAGTAAAGTGAAGGTTCGTACACGGTTCTGGAGTAAAGACTGGGTCCTGGGTCATCAGTGCATAAGGTACACATATCTCTGATGGTATTCATGCATGTGCAGTGATGACTATTGAAGAACAACACACATTTTCATGTCATTTTTACAGAACATACTTATTCAGCCAGACCAACAAATACTATGGGCCATGGATGTACAGGCAGACCTGATGTAGAGACAGCTAGTTAATATGAGGTAACAGCATAAATAATAATTAAAGGAGAGCTACATGACCATAAGGCCATAGAGTTCGTGTTCAGAACCAGATTTGAGTGGTTCCATGGTCAACTTTCTACACTGTGGAAATATATCTATAACCCTGAATTCTTTATGAATTTAAAACTTTTGTAAAAGGTAATGTGACAAAGTGGAATCATTATGATCCCGAAGTGTTTTGCTGGTTTGTTGATGTGCGTGGATAAGAACCTTACAGGATATGTCATTTATAGCAGGGTGTGTCTTGACATTGCAGGAATGAAAGCAGAGAAATACAGGACACAGCTGTTGAGGTAAGAAGCTTCAAAGACTTTGCAGCTCATCTAAGATGGATTCGGATAAGAGAAGAATGCAATTAAAAGATGGAATGACATCAAAGCCATAAGGTTGATGAATTACTGGATTCTGTAAACATATAAAAATGATCTATTTTGAGCAGTAAGGTTGAAGCTACCTACAGATGACTTAATGTATGGAGGTAGACTTCCCTTGCAAGTAATAAATACGCATATAATTTGATCCACTCTGTTTGTTGTAGTCTGTTACTGTACATTTAGAAGACCTAGCTGAACAAGGCACAACAACTTGTGTCTTAAATCTTAGTGAGAATGTCCATCTATCATTTCCCCATTAGTCTACTCATTCCAAAATATTTTTTACAACAGTTTCTTTTCACCATCTATATTATCAGCTTTTTGTACATTGTCTTTTTTCTGCCAAACTACAGTAAGAAATCTGCAATGGGGGAACTTATTGAGTTTGCTTAACTCCAAATTAAGAAATGTCAGACCGTAAAACTAAACTACTATTGTAATATAACTTACTAATTTCACCTGATTATTTGCACATACAAAAATCTTTTTTCTGTCACTATCCTATTCATGTCCCTCTCAATAATGTGCATGAACATATCTAAGAAATATCAATGAACTGTTAAAATCATGAATGATTTCAGTAAGAGATAACACCCTCACTCATTAGATAAGATCATTTACCCATATCATTTTCAGTGCTTCCAATATCAATTATTCATCCATCCTACTTTATCAGCATTATTAGATTATCTCAAAGAAGGGAGCATAAACTCTGCAGGAGTATAAAAGATGTTTGAAAATCACACAGAAGGTTATTAGAATGTGTAAGGCTTTACCATATGTTCCTCTGTGCTGATGTTATATAATTTGAAATAGAATTGGATAAAAACTTGAAAAATATATCTGGGGATATAGCAGGGATGAATTAAAAAACATCAGTGTAGCAGACCTTCCTGAGAATCATATCACCTTTCAGCATTCAGTCCACCATGCCTGTGCCAGCAAAAATGGAAGATTTATGTTAATTCCATCACACATCCCTTGGATTGGAATAACTTGCAGAACTGTTGGGGAATTGCTGCAGAATGAGGCTGATGAGATTGCTCTGCAAGGTCCAGCCACAGAATTAATGGACTGAGGGCCCCCAACTCTAGGAAATTTATGATTTCATGGTCCATAGCCTTCCTTTCGGTTCTTCCAGATATTTTTAAATTGTGATGAGGATTTTTGATCCCACTATTGTGTTGAATTAAATATTTTTCCTCAATGTTCCAAATTCATATTTTCTGACCAGGAAATTACTTCATGGAGCTGTGTTGAAAATGTCCAATTGTACTCATCAAATCAGCGGGGAACCTTACAGTGCCTAAATGCTGATTAAGTACTCATATATACATATGGTATGTATACAGGTATATGATGCTGCCAGGACTTGATGGGCTGCCATATAAGGGGATCAGAAGCAGAAGGCAAGAACTTTATTATTTGGGTCTTTGGAGCATAGGAAGTTGAGGGGTGACTTTATGAAGATACATAGATCATGAGGTGCATAGATAGTGTGAACACACATTATTCTTTTCCAGAGGTAACTGGAGCTAAAAATTGCAGGATATGGTTTGAGAAGAGAGGTAAAAATTTGCTATGGATATTATTCTATAGATTTATTAAGTATGCCTATAAGAAAATTAATCTCAGGGTTGTATATGGTGACATATATGTACTTTGATAATTAATTTATTTGACTTTGAACTTTGATATTTGGATACAAACCTGAATCAGAGTGTTTTAGAGGAATGGGGTTGTTTCCATGTTGCATTGCTCTTTAAATATCAAATCTATTTTTGTTTTTTTTCTAAATAACGATCATGCAAGGTGGACCATAGGCTCCATGTTTCCTCTCTCCTCCTCTCTTGATTCTGCATCGCTGAATTGCGTGTATCCCATATTATATATGCTATTCATTTGCTTTTGCTTTCTAAATGCCAATAATGTTACAATGTTCCAAAATGGTGATAAAGATTTTGATGATACGCTCTAATCCTCCCTCAGAAGACAGCCTGGCTACCATCTCCTCCATGGGCTTCTCTCCAGGAACTACACATCCACGGGGCTTCGAAGGCAAATAGTGGAATAATGGAGCTGGGGATCCTGCCAACAATCAGCTCACACCCCCATCCCATTCTGAATGGTCAAAATCCAGTCAAAACGCTTCCAGCCATGACGACCAGTGACCGGCCAGGTCACTGCTGTTGGACGTCTGGGCGAGCCTGAAAGTTGAAACTTAAAGGTCAAAACCATGACTCCTGGGAGTCAAGGCCAAACCAGTGATTGGTGATACCCAGAGGTCAGCGAAGTCTGAATGGCAAAACTGAATATCGAAGTCCAGTGCCAGACAGTCTGGAGGTAGATGTCTGTAGGTCAAGGACTGAAGCTGACGCGTCTGGAGGTGGAGGCCCAAAGTTTGAAGCCCTTGGCTCAGCTTGTCTGGAGATCAGAGACCTGATACCTGTGATTGTAAGTCCAGGGCCAAGGACCAGTTGCAGCCTGTCCTGAGATTGCAGACCTGTCTGAACGTGTGAGTGGATGGGTGGATGGATGAAAGGGAAAGGGGCTTGCTTGCTGTTGTTGGCTTGTTTGGCTTTGATGTTCTTGTTGTTGTTTCTGCTGCTTATGCTGTTCTTCTGAGTGTAGTGGTACTGGAATGTGTGGCGATACTTGCAGGCTGCCCCCAGAATGTCCTTGGATATGTTGGCTGTTAAAACAACCAACGTATTTCACTATACGTTTCACATACATGTGATAAATAAATCTGAGCCTGAATCTGAAAAGGGATTTAAGTCAACAACACTAATGAGGAACACTGTGCACAATTGTCAGTACATGATCCATACCTTTCTCACAGAATGGATAAAATCATTCCCCTAAATTGATTCATCTACATGCACAATTCCCACTGAGAAATAGTAGGGAATTGTGCATTAAATGTGATCTTATCAAAAAAACCATGTGAATTTAAAATAATTGCTGTCCACTTGCAGTTGCAGACATCAATTTAGATTATGGTATTTTATTGAATTTCCTGCAAGTTTGTTCTTGTCTTACCTAGGCATTAACAGCAAACACTGAATAATCTCACATATTATCAACTTGTCCAGATTTTCTGTCAAAGAATAGCTTCTAATAACACATACACTTGATGTTTACTGTGCCAATTCTAGAGATCCTGGGAGGGATGCATAAAGGCTTCCCCTCATTTTGGAGACAAGCAACTGTAGATGCTGGAATCTGAAATCTGGGCCTGCTGCTGAGGAGATTTACAGTGAGGTGAAAGTGCAGAAGGTGTGTTCTCCCTTTTCACTACTCAGCATAGCCAACTGGCTGGAATGCTCAAGGGTATTTTTAAACTCTCACTGCTGCATTCAGAGGTGTCCACCTACTTCAATCATAGTGCCTAAGAAGAGCTCAGTGAGATGCCTCAAAAACTATCGCTCAGTAGCATTCACATCTTTCATAATGAAGTGCTTTGAGATGGTGGTCATGGCTAGAGTTAGCTTCGCTTAAGCAATGCATTTTGCCTACTGCCATAGCAGACACAAGCCACGGCAGACTCAGCAGGTTAGGCAGCATCCGTAGAATTGAGCAATCAACGTTTCAGGCCGAGACCCTTTGTCAGGACTGAAGAGGGAGGGGGCAGGGGCCCTATAAACCAGGTGGGGGAAGGGTGCGAAGGAGAAGGCTGGTGGGTGTCAGGTGAAAAACCAATCAGAGGAAAGATCAAGGGGTGGGGGAGGGATAGGCAGGAAAGGTGAAGAAGAATTGTAAGGGGAAAGCACTATGGGTAGTAGAAGACAGAATCATGAGAGAGGTGATAGACAGCTGGAGGAGGAGGCAGAGTGAAACTAGGATGGGAGAAGGGAGAGGGAGTGAATTACTGGAATTTGGAGAATTCAATGTTCATGCCAAAAGGGCTGGAGACTACCCGGACAGTATCTGAGGTGTTGCTCCTCCAACCTCAGTTTGGTCTCATCATGGCGGTAGAAGAGGTTATGGGAGGTCATTCCCATATCTGAATGGGAATGTAAAGCAGAGTTGAAGTGGGTGGCAACCAGGAGATCCTGTCTGTTGTAGCGGGGTGCTAGACGAAGCAGTCCCCCGATCTGCATCGGGTCTCGCTGATGTAGAGGAGGCCGCACTGGGAGCACCGGATACAATAGATGACCCCAATGCACTCACAAGTGAAGTATTGCTTTGACCACAGCATCTGCAGTGTACTTCGTGTTTACAAACCATGGGAGAAAGCTCACTGTCTCTCCACTCAGTTTTGGAGCACCTGGATAACAGCAATGCATACATCATGCTGTTGTTTATTGATTACAACTCAGAGTTCAACACCACTATCTCCTCACTACTAACCAACAAACTGCAAAACTTGGACCACTGTACCCCCCTCTGCAACTGGATCCTTTACCACACATCTAGAGACAACAGTCAGTGGGGGTCAGTAGTAACATTTCCTCCTCACTGATAATCAACACAAGCACACTGCAATGATGCAGTCCTAGCCTACTGCTCTACTCTCTCCAAACTCATGACTGTGTGGCTAGGCACTGCTCAAGCACTTTGAACACATTTGCCAATGTCATGACTGTAGTGGCAAAATCTCAGATGGCAATGAGGAGGCATAAGGTAGATCAATTGGGTGAGTAGCAGTGTTGCAACAATCACCTTGTTCTCAAATCAGAAAGACCAAAGAACTGACTGTAGGCTCCAGGAAGGTGAAACCAGTCAATACAGACACCAACTCTTATTGAGGGGTCAGCAGCTTTAAGCTCCTGGGCAGCAACATCTCAGAAGATCCATCCTGGGCCCAACACAAAGATGCCATCAGAAAGAATACAAGCCAGCGGTTACACTTCCAAAGAAGTTTGAGGAAATGTGGTCTGTCAGCAAATTTCAAGTACAGAGTAAATTTATTACCAAAGTACATTAATGTCACCATATACAACCTGGAGATTAATTTTCTTATGTGCATACTCAATAAATCCACAATAGAATAGACTCTAGCAGATTTCTACAAGAGCTACCGATGTATGGTATAGAGCATATTATCTGGGTGTATCACTGCCTGATTTGGAGGTTTCAATGCGCTGAGTAGAAAGGGTTCCAGAGGGTTATAGACACTGTACAAGCCTTCCCACCATTGTGGACATCTTCAAAAGGCAGCGTCTCAAAAAGGCAACATCCATTACCAGGATCCTTACTATTCGGGACAGGCCTGCTCCTCATTACTACTATTGTAGAGGAGACACGGGAGCTTGAAGACCCGCACTCAATATTTAAAGAACAGCTTTTTTCCCTTTACCATCAGATTTCTGACTGACCCATAAACCCATGAATGTTACCTCACCAGTTTATTTTTGCATGACTTATTTATTTATGTGTAACTTCCAACAAGTTTTTAAAAAATTCTTGCACTGTGCTGCAGCACAAAACAACAAATGTCATGACATATGTCAGTGTGATAATAAAGGTGATTCTGATTCAGATACATCATAATAAACCACTGACGTGTTGCGAGTATGAGAAATGTATGAGATTAACCGATTAACTCTTTCAACACAAGTGTTAGCGTATATATCACATCCTTTTGTGTTGCATGTTTACAGAACAGTATAACTGAAAAAAACTAAATGATTCAGAAGTAAAAGTGTAGAGTATTTTTTATTTAATCTGTAAACATATCTGACACATCTCTATACTTTAAACCAAGTCCAACAATTTTGAACAAATAAAATCAGAATAAAATATCTCATTGATCCTCTTTTAAGCTCCAATATCACATGGTATAAAACCACTGAAGGGTTGCTTTATGTATTGTGCACTCATGATACATTATTGTTGTCAATTCAGCATAAAAAACATGTTGAAAAGTTTTATTTCATGCAATTTTCTAAATTGCTTCAAATGTTTCCCAGTAGGATCAGTCCCCATGAAAAAGCAATGATGAGAAAACTTAAATCTAAACCTATTGCTTTCATGCAAAAAGGGGTTCTGACAACATCCATTCATCTCCTTCCTCTAAACTCTCCGAGGCTCCAAATATACCTTCCAATGAAGCAGTGGTCACCTGTGCATTATCCAAATTAATATACTGTAAATTCAACTCATGGAATGGTCTACTCCACATCAACCCATTATTTCCACTGAGACTCACATATCATGTACTTCTCCAGCACTGCATCCTTTATAATGAATGAGAAATTCCTTTATAAGCACAAGAAGTTCTGCAGGTTCTGGAAATGCACAATTCCTTTATCACTTCTTAACGGCATTAAAATATCATGGTTTTGCGAAAGCCCCATCAAGCTTGAGATCAAATTGCAAAATTTGCTGAGTAGTAACTCTCTTTCCCCATGTAATGCTGTGATGAAGTGGGCATTGTGGGATTTAGAATGGTGCTCTCTATTGAATTATTGCACTCTCATTGCTTCTGGCATTTCAGTATGATCTCTGCAGCCAGCACCTACAGGGACATACAAAATTATAAGCAAAACTCAGGGAAATGCCGTCACTGAATGAATGGACAGTGCATTATTGAGAGGAGGTAGATGAGTATTTCCACAGGAAATAGGAGGATAAGCTGGTAGAGAACAGTGCCTGAAGGAGACAAGTTCATTTTGCTCGTGGGCACAGAGATCTACAATGGCTGGCAAGCTGACAATAAAATTCCTGTAAGTACGTAGAGGCAGTTTATGATTGCTTCGATTATGGAAGCAATTCAGATTCAGATTCAGATATATTTATCATGTGTACATTGAAGCATATACTGAAAAGTATCGTTTGCAGCAATAAGCAGCAGACAAAAGGATATACTGGGGGCAGCCTGCAAGTATTGCCACACACTCTGGTGCCGATATAGCATGTCCACAATGTTCCACGGAGCAACGCAAGCAACAACAACAACAACAAAGCAAAACAAGACAGCAACAGCAACACAAGCTGTATTCCCATCCCTCCCAATCACACACGCATCATGCTTTCAATCTGAGAAGGATCTTAAGAAGGCATGTGGTGTGTTGGCCTTCATTATTGGATTCAGGAGCTGAAAGGTACTGTTGCAGGTCTATAAAATCCTGGTTAAATCACACGTAGAATATTGTCTTCAGTTCTGGTCGTCTCATTATAGGAAGGATGTGGAACTTCAGAGAGCATGCGGAGGAGATCCACCAGGATGCTGCTTGGACTAGATGACATTTTTTATGAAGACAGGTTGAGTGAGATTGGCCTTTTCTCTTTGTAGCAGAGGAAGATGAGAGGTATACAAGATGATAAAACGTATAGACAGAGTGAAAAGCCAAAGATTTTTTCCCAGGGTGAAAGTGTATAATGCTAATATCGGGGGACAAAATGTTAAGGTAATTGGAAGAATGTCAGAGGTAAGTTCTTTACATAGAGTGGAGTGGAACACCTTGCTGGAGTGGTGGAACAGAAAGATACATCAGGGGGATTTAAGAAATTCTTAGATTGGCGCACAGATGATAGTAAAATGGAGGGTTATGCTGGAAGGAAGGGTTAGATTGCTCTTAGAGTGGGTAACATAGTCAGAACAATACTGCGAGCCAAATGACCTGTATTGTGCTGCAGTGTTCTATGTCCTATGTTTTAACTCCAGGACCGGGCCCTTGAGTCCTTGTCCCTGGATTCATGTGGTTGAAGTGGAAGTGTGCACAGGTCTCAGTGAGATCAAATAATTAAATTTTATGTACATTAAATAACATAGTTTCTTGAGAAATGAAATTAATTGAGCTTAGTTTCTCTGCAAGTAAATTAGCAAGAGTGAAGTTGAAAATCTTACTGAAGATAATACAGTCTTGCTGTACTGTGGTTAACATCCAAAGTGTTTTCCTTTTCACCAGATTCAGGTGCTAGAGTAAAGAAATTTCTGCAGTAAATTCAGGAGAAAAATGTTCTGATAGATGTTAAGATATCTAGAAACATGCACAAGTTCGTCTTCTGTAAAGTTAAGCATTGTCAACTGCACAACATCATTTTTATTTGAGTTATTGTTTCCATGTGAAGAGGATGTGACAGTGTCTTGGCTTATCGCTCCCGGCCCCAAGCTTCAAAGATTTCTTGTCAATCAATTCATCTACTGGCAGGATCTACAAGTAAAGGAGAACTCAAAGTTGCTGGGAAATGAGATCTTCTCCATTTTTTTGAAGAGCAATTTCCTTCAGCCCCACTCCCCAAACCAGCATTCCTAAAATCAAAGCCACTTACGCTGTTTCTGGTTCTTTAACTGCTGATTGCTTCCAGCAGCTTCTTTTTGAAAACAATGACAACCATCAGATTGGCACTGTGGTGTAGCATTTAGCGTAATGCTTTTACAGTGCCTGCAATCGCCAAACTGGGTTCAATTCCTGCCACTGTCTGTAAAAAGTTTTAATGTTCTCCCCATGACCTCGTGGATTTCCTCTGGGTGCTCTGATTTCCCCTCACATCCCAAAGAAGTATGGGTGACGGTTAGTGAGCTCTGGGGTATGCTATGTTGCAACTGGAGGTGAGGCAACACTTGCTGGCTGTCCAACACTATCCTCACTGACTTGATTTCAATTGGTTTAATAGGTACACTTAATGTCAGAGGAATGTATACAATATACATCCTGAAATTCCTTGGATGCAACGACACATTTTTCTATATGTTTCAATGTTTTGATGCACATGCAGTACATGGTTCCTGCTAGCTCTCAGTGGGTTCATATTGGGTATAGAATCACTTACACATGCCTTAATCCAAATTCAGTTGTTCAAATATATACAATAGAATCAAATAAAAAAATCTTAACATACTCTTCAGGTTTGTTGTACCGATGGTTTGAACTCAGAGCACAGACATTCATCAGATTTATGTAAAATGTCAGTTACTCTGTAAAACATATACAGCAAGAGGAGAACTGGAATGCCAAACAATTTCTTTGGATTTATTTTAACAATTGGAGCTGTCTGTCAATCTTGTAAGGGAAATATAGAACAGTGGCTTGAGTCAGTTGGAAATTCTGTTTAGACCGAGATAGTTGACTGACAGCTCGGCTCATAAGCTAGCAAATCAAACATCAAACTGCCAGAGCAATGTTATAAATTAAAAAAAAGGAATTTTTTTTTCCCATTCAAATAAGGGATATTCTGAGAAGAAATATTGACAGTCCTTTCGATTTAATGTATTAACTGAAATAGGTTGGCAATAGGTAACTTTAATTACTTTAAATAAGTGTTAAATAATCAGAATTTAATTTATGAGGAAAATATTGCATCTGAACCATGAATGTATAATAAGATCCGTGAAGGTTTTTGATTGTGTTGCTCTTGAATCTTCACAAAAAGGGAAATATGAGAAGACTGCACTAGATTGTTCGGTGAAGGGAGTAAGAGATTAACTATTGATGCTTTATGTTTTTGCTTCTCAGATGTATCAGTTTATATGCTACAATGCTGCTGTGGAGCAGGATGTTGATGTGCAAGCTGAAGTCATTCAATAATCAGAATCAGAGCCAGGTTTAATATCGCCGGCATATGTCATGAAATATGTTAACTTTACAGCAACAGTACAATGCGATACATAATATACCAGGATGGATAGGATGGATAGTCAGTACCTGTTTCCCAGGGCACCAATAGCAAACACCAGAGGGCATATGTACAAAATTAAGGAAGGGAAGTTTAGGGGAGACATCAGGGGTAAGTTTTTACACAGAGGATTGTGAGTGCCTGGAATGACTTGCCAGGGATGGTGGTGGAGACTAAAACATTAGGGGTATCTAAGAGCCTCTTGGACAGGAACATGGATGAAAGAAAAATGGAGGGTTATGGGGTAGTGTGGGTTTAGTACTTTTTTTAAGGATTATATGGGTCAGCACAACATGGAGGGTTGAAGGGCCTGTACTGTGCTGTAGTGTTCTATGGTTCTATGATAAATACAGAAGAAAACTGAATTACGGTAATTATATACAGTATATGTATATTAAATAGTTAAATCAAAATAAGTAGAGCAGAAAACAGAACTAAATTAAAAAAGCAGTGAGGTAGTGTTCATGGGTTCAGAGTCTATTTAGAAATTGGATGGTCGTGGGAAGGAGCTGTTCCTGAATTGATGAGTATGTGCCTTCAGGCTTCCGTATCTCTTTCTTGATGGTAACAATGAGAAGAGGGTATGTCCTGGGCAGTGGGGGTCATTAATGATGGACAACGCCTTCCTGAGGCACTGCTCCTTGACGATGTCTTGGATAATATGGAGACTAGTACCTATGATGCAGCTGGCTAATCTTACAACTTTCTGCAACTTACTTTGATCCAGTACGGTAGCCCTCCTGCATTCCTCCTCTCTCAGGCACACACACACACACACACACACACACACACACACACACACACACACACACAGTCAGGATACTCTGATACTCTCCACGGTATATCTGTAGAAGTTTAGGTGTTTTAAGTGACAAACCAAATCTCCTCAAACACCTAATCAGAATAGCCACAGTCTTGCCTTCTTTATAGTTGCATCTGCATGTTGCAACCAGGTTAGATCCTCAGAGATCTTGACTCCCAGGAATTTGATATTGCTCACTTTTTCCACTTTTGATCACTCTATGAGGATTGTTTTATGTTCTCTCATTCTACACTTTCTGAAGTCCACAATTAGCTCTTTGGTCCTACTAATGTTGAGTGTAAGGTTGTTGCTACAACACCATTCAAATAGCTGGTATATCTCACTCCTGTATACCCCCTAAGATTCCTAAAAAGGGAAGGAACTGCCACAGAAACCAAGAAGGTGAGTAAAATGATGACCAAAACTTAACATACAAAAAATACTGCTGCTCCAGGGAAAGTCAATGGCATAGTGAGAAATATTATTAAGCATGTTGAGAGATATCCATGCTAAATTGAAATAAAGCCATAATGCAGTAATATGGTTCAGACAATGAATGGCACCTCTATTATAAATAAATTTGCTATCCAGTTATAGGAAAAAAAATGTTTTATTAAGGCAGAGAATCTACCCTGATGACAAATTTCCTTAATGTTGTCTTGGTATAAACCATGGTTTCAGCAATAATGTTAGACAATGATAACATTATGAAAAATCTGCATACAATTCAAGGGTTTTAATTCTATCGATTATCTAACTATAAAGAACCAACATACTGTTAACCCAAACTTATTTTTGTGTTGGAGAATTAGTATCCAATTTGGTTGTAGTCCCTGAGAAATAGACAAAAAATACATTTTTGCCTGCATTTATATTGAGTGCAGAGATCGCTGAACATCAGGCAGATGGAGCCCACAAAGGGGGATATAGCAGATCTTTGGTTTTGAACATTTACCCTGAACAAGAGTTGTTTTCCCATTCAATGTTGGTGAGGGCATGTGAAGATGGCAGAAAAATTAGTAGAGAATAATTCCACAATTATTCCAGACTAATTTTTATCACGGTAAGGTTCATTATGAGCAGAACAGAGAGCTTCTGAGCCCTAAACCATACTTTGCTTCTATTTACTACTGATCCTGGTATCACAAGATTAAAAGCCAATTAAAAGCAATCGCCAACACAAATCAATGTCACAGGTTGCTGGAGCTCCATTTGTAATGAGAACAGCTTACTTAACCGTGGTGGAAAAAAATTGTTCGCCATAAAGAATGAAAGAAATCCATCAGGGAACAGGCTATTAATTCACTGTGGTATTAGGTATATATCACCAATTTGCAGCTTAATACCATTTCCATTAGAAAAGAGTTATAAAAATAGACTGAGAAAATGTATTAAAACACTTCTTTAATGGAACGTGTGTATCCAGTTTAAATTTCCAACTCAGCCTCTAACAAGTGAGATGAGTTTCCTTCCAACACACTGTACTGTGAAATTGGCCACCCTAAATTACTAGACGAGAGGAAAGCCTGTTGGAACAGAACAGCTAAGAAATTAAATCGCATAATGCTGTCTTTTTCAGAGCTGTATGATTGAAAATTGATTTAATCAAAGTGAAAAATAGTAACAACTATTTCTGTGTCATCCTACCTCATTCCAAATGTTCAGCTAAGCACTTACAGGCATGAATTATCTTTGCACCTTGGAAACTATTTCCCTACAAGTCACAAATGGAATGTCATCAAGCTCCATTTTGAGGGGAAATTAGACTGTGACCTGAAACAACCAATATTTCATACATCTTGACGACTGAGGCCCATGTGGAGTAAAGTTCTTGATTACCTTGATCCTTCAGAACTTGTCCCTCCATAGAAGTTATTCCCCCCCCCCCACACACACACACCATTATATTCACCCTTGACCCTGAATCTGGGATCCCAAAAGCAACATCCATAAATGGTGAAAACTGCCTAACTTTCCGATTTTCCTAACATCCAAATCTCTCAGTACTTTAATTTCAACTCCCTCCCCTTAGATACTCTGACCTTCTGAAAGCACAGGTCCTATCTGACAATTCTTTAGTCTTCTACTGGAGGACTGGAGTCACTGATTTCCAATCCACCTAACCTTACCTGATTGTTTTCAAACCAGCACTTCTGATCATCAGCCCCTTATCTCTTAAGAACATTATGTAAGAAACAGGAGGAGAAGGCCATTTAGTCCATTGAACCTGCCTCAACAGTCATAAGCTTCTATACGAGGCCCTCTCATTCTTCTGAATTCCATTCAGTATAGTCCCTCGTCACGGGAAAAACCCTTCATCTTCAGAATCAACCTGCTGAATCTCTTTTGCACCACCTTCAAAGCCATTATATCTTTATTCAAGTAAGGAGAGCTGAACAACACGTGGTACTCCAAGTTGCAATGGCAGCATAATCTCCCTCTCTTAAATTCAATCCCTCTAGCAATAAAGCCATTGTTCCATGTGTCTTCTTGATAATCTGCTGCAACTATGCAATTTTACAACTTATGTGCTGGTGCTCCCAATTCCTTGTGTACAACAAAATGCTGCAAACTTCCACTATTTAAATAATAATATGTTATTTTAATTTTCATTCAAAGTGGATGACCATTCAATTACTAGCGTCGCATTCCATTTGTCAGAGTTTTACCCATTCACTTAACCTTTCTATACATCTCTGCAAATTTTCTGCATCCTTTGTGCAATTTGCTTCTCCACTCATTTTAGTGACAACAGCAAACTTAGATGCACTATGCTTGGTTCTCTATTCCAAATCATTGATATATATTGTGAAAGGTGCAGGTCCAGCATAGACACCTGTAGCACTCCAACTACCATTGCCAATCAACAAAGGAACACTGATTCATCCCAACTCTCGTTCACCTTCCATTTCTTAACCAGTCCTCTATCCAAGCTCATACATACACCCAACTCCATCCACACTTATCTTTTGATCGGACTTTATCAAAGACCTTCAGGAAATCAAAATATACAACATCTCCCTGATCTCTTCTATAAAAAACTCCAGTAGTTTTGTCAAGCAGAACCTATCCTTCATTAATCCATGCTGTGTGCCTGATGAAATCACTTTTATCAGCTAACAGTCTTATATGAGGAGTGCTAACAAGTTCTTTGAAAGCCCATCTACAGATGTTCCTGAGCCTATAACTTCTGTTACCAATTATATTTCGTAGGCATAACTTGACTTTTATAAATACATTCTGCTCTCTATAATTTCACAGTGTTCAAGTCACTCTATCGTCAGTATAATAATTTCCAAAAGCAGGTGTTAGACCAACTGGTTTATAATTCAGTGACTGCAATGAAAGACAAAAACATTTCTATTTATCAATGCCATAAGTTGCTTTTTAGCCAATGAAATATAATAGAAACATAGTCACTGTTACAATGTAAGAGATGTAACATCTATTATGTGAACAATCTTCTCCCAGAAAAACAATATAACCAGATAATTTGTTTTGTTGATGCTAATTGCAAGACAAATAACTCTCTGGTTCTCTGTAGTAGTCCCATAAGATTTGCAGCACAAGATGCCTGATTCATGATGCCATTTTGCTTGTTCTCCCTGTAACTGCCCGGACCTCATTTGGATTCCTTGTTATACTTCAGTTTTCGACAGCATTAATTGGTCCCATCCAGATGACTGAAACAATCTGAAAGGAATTGTTGAAAATATGGGGGAAATTTTTCAAAAATATATAGAACTTCTGTATGATTAGTACAAATTGGTAGATGATGATTGGCACAGACCCAATGAGCCAAAGGTGTTGTTTCTTTAATATATTTCTCTATGTCTCCACAGCTTCTGAGATAGCAAAACCAAATGGCCTCAAACCTCCATTAATGCCGCACTGGCTAATCAGTCTAAGTTTCTGAGCTGCCACCTAGAACTTCCCGTAAATCTCTAACTCAGAGATGAAAGCCCAATTGAGGCAAAACTAACTCCTCTAAACCAGAATAATAATACGTTTCTTGGCCTTGTTCATTAGCCAGATTATAAGGTTTCAGGTGAAAGCCAACACATTATGAAATACTTGCTGCTTTCTTAACGTTAAAGTTTCTTTGGAACTTTGAAAAGCCTCTTTTGTTATAACAATCTCTGAACTGTCATATTATAATTAGTTGTCGAGACAAAGATTATTCTGGTATTACTCTGGATAATATCACACATAAACTGCATTTCATATCACTTTACAGCTAATTAGTTAATGTTACAATAGACTATAAGGACACCGTTACACTTAATAAGTAATTTTCATCAGTTTTCACTATGGAAAACATGTGCCGAAGGCCAGGAATTTGAGGATGTCCAGAGGACAGATGTGATTTTCATTGTTATTACTAAGGAGAAGTTGCTTCGGAAACTGAAAGGTCTGAAGGTAGATAAGTCCCCTGGACCAGATGGACTACACCCCAGGGTTCTGAAGGAGGTAGTTGAAGAGATTGTGGAGGCATTATTAATAATCTTCCAAAATCACTACATCCAGAATGGTTCTGGAGTACCAGATGTCACACCACTCTCTAAGAAAGGAGTCAGGCAGAAAAAAAAAGAAATTATAGCCCGGTTAGCCTGACTTTTGTGGTTGGAAAGATATTGGAGTCTATTATTGAGGATGAGGTTTCCAGGTACTTGGAGGCACATGATGAGATAGGCTAAAGTAAACATAGTTTCACTAAGACAGGGTTTCCCAACCTTTTTTATGCCATGGACACCTACTATTAATGAAGGGGTCTGTGAACCCCTGCCTTAAGGGGAAATCTTGCCTGACAAATCTGTTAGAATTCTTAAGGAAATAACAGGCAGGATAGATGAAGGAGAATCAGTGGATGTTATTTATTTGGCTTTTCAGAAACCATTAACAGGGTGTCATACATGAGACAACTTAGCAAAATAAGAGACCACAGTATTCCCGGAACGATACTAAAATGGATAGCAGACTGGCTGACTGGCAGGAGGCAAGCTGTGGGAATGAAAGGGGCCTTTTCTGGCTGGCTGCTGGTGATTTCTTCTTTTCATGTTATAAGTCAATAATTTGGATAAAGGCATTGACGGCTTTGTGGCCAAGTTTGTAGATGATACAAAGATAGACGAAGGGGTATGTGGTGAACTACATATACCTGTCTGGACTTGTCCCCCTGCTGATTGCTCCTGTGGCTCCTCCCACAGACCCCTGTATAAAGGCAATTGGAGGCACTGCTCCTCCCTCAGTCTCCAGGATGTTGTGTGATGGTCTCTTGCTGCTGACAGTGGTCTCTTCCAGCTAATAAAAGCCTATCTCTCACCTCACATCTCCGAAAGTTATTGATGGTGCATCAGGGTAGGTAATGTTGAGGAAGCAGAATGCCTGCAGAAAAATTGGACAGATTGGGAGAATGGGTAAAAATGCAGCAGATGGAATAATGTAGGGAAATGTATGGTCATGTGCTTTGGTAGGTTTAAAGGCATGAACTATTTTTTTTAAATGGGAAGAAAATTCAAAAATCAGATAGGAAAAGGGGCTTGGGAGTCCTTGTGCAGGATTCCCTAAAGGTTAACTTGCCGATTGAATCAGTTGTAAATTGGCAAATGCAATGTTAGCATTCATTTCAAGTGGCCTAGAGTATAAGAGCAAGGATGGAATGCTAAGGCTTTATAAGACATTGGTCAAACCACACTTGGAGTATTGAGGACCTTATCTAAGAAAATATGTGCTGGCAGTGGAGAGGGTCCAGAGGAGATTCACAAGGATTATCCCAGGAGTAAAAGATTTAACATATGAGCAGCATTCGATGGCATGGGACAAGTAATTGCTGAAGTTTTGAAGAACAAGGGGGGATCTCATTGAAACCTATTGTATATTGAAAGGCCTAGATAGAGTGGATATGGAGAAGATCTTTCCTATACTGGGAATGTCTAGGACCAGAGGGCACAGCCTCAGAATAGGGGGACATCCATTGAGAACAGGGGAGAAATCTCTTTAGCCAGAGGGTGGTGAATCTGTGAAAATTATTGGCATAGATGGTTGTGCAGGCCAAATATTTAGGTATATTTAAGTCAATGGTTGATAGGTTTTTGATTAATCAGAGTGTGAAGAGCTATGGGGAGAAGGCAGGAGAATGGGGTTGAGAAGAAGAGTAAATCATCCATGTTGGAATGACAGAGCAGACTCGATGGGCTGAATGACCTATTTCTTCTACTATGTCTTATGGTCTTAACATGGTTCATCCTTCCTGCATAAACATTTAGAGCATTGTGACCTTTACAGTGAATAGCTGTATTTATGGCAAGTCATAAATGTGTTAGAATTATAATTTCTTTCATTATTCATTGATTTTGTGTAACTCCTCTACAAAGAGTTTTAATTGACCTTAAAACAAAGCAAAATTTAGTGTTTGTACTCAATCTAATGCTTCTGGTAGAGGCGGACTGCAAAGGATAGCAAACTCCTGTAAATAATTCTTTGCCATTTCACTGTTCTTAAATCAATTGAAGAAACCATCAGAGAGGAGGTACAGGAACCTGAAGATATACAATCAACATTTCAGGAACAGCTTCTTCCCCTCTGTGATCAGATTGCTGAATGGACAATGCACACATGAACACTACCTCAGTATTTTTCTTCTCCTTTTGCACTACATATTCAATTTAATTTTTCCTTTTTTGTAAGTACTTATTATAATTTTTAGTTTTTATTATAATGTATTGCAATATTCTGCTGCCACAAAACAACACATTTCATGACGTACACCAGTGATACGAAATATGATTCTGATTCAGAGGCGGCGTGTTGTAGTTGGTGCCATACGTATCACACTGCCTGATCTCTCACTATTACTGAATTAGTACAATATAGAGACTGTACAGACCTGCTCCTTGGAAACCCTTAACCTCTTAGATTTTGAAGGGGGAATGTAAAATAAAGGAAGAGTCACAGAAGAGTCTCCTTTCATATTCTGTTTATTTTATTTTATATGAAACTCTTGCCAACAATGAACAGAAAATGAAGAAAAAGTCACTAAAGAGTTTCCATCCATCTTCCATGTTAAGCTCTTGCCAATTATTTCAAAATAATTGCTAAGTGTTTAAAATAAAACAAAATAAAAACTAGCAGAGAAACAAGCCTATTTTGATTTTTTAAGTACCGGTCATACATAATTGACTCAATTTCATGATGAATATTTAAAGCCTTGCAGAAGGAAAAGGGGGTCTTAAAAATTAGCTTTGCATTCATTTGACAGATGACTTTTAAAAAGTGATATAGCTCAGTGCTCAATTTATTCCACTTTTAAGGCAAGTTTAAGGCAAGTCTTTTAAAACTTCATTAATTAAGAATTGTTAGGTTTTCTTCATTCATATAATCAATTCTGTATGGCAGCATTTTCCACTATATATTTACCCTTAATTCCATTTTCTTTTGCTGCTGCCATTTTTTTTCCTATACTAAGTTTGAAAGCTTTGTCATTCACATCATTCTCTCAGCATTGTAAGTCTCTGAACTGTTTGTTGATTCAGCACACGCATGACCTTAAAATGTGTGTTGATCATCATTTACCGCAAGTTTGATCTGCATTGAAGTGACTAAATGAAGTGAGATTCATTTTTTATCCCTCAATCAAAAATGCATTAATGATTTAGAATATAAGATGAATATCTTTGCAATGATTTTATAATGATTAGATAATAATGATAGCTGAAGTTAGTTTAATTTCAACATTTAACACTTGATGTTCTCATGTTTGACCGTGCATTCTATGGCTGGTAGAAACTTTTGATACTTGATCAATTTAAGGTAGGCAAAATGATTTCAGTAATTCATTTGCATCTCAGAAAGTCTTATTCAACATTCTTATTCATATAAGAAAAAGATGCATGCTTGGATGCAAATATTTCTATCTAATGCAAAAAACAAATGGGAGCATTTCTGATTTGTAATTGCTATTATGGTGATATTGTCAAATACAAAACTGAATGCAAAATGAACTCTGACCACTACAAGAAGTAACTACCTGGAAGAATCTTGGAGTTCATAATTTCAGATCGGACTAACTATAAGAGGGCAGTCTATGGTAATGTTGGAAGATTCCACTATGGAGTCCTTTATGACCTTGCATCTTATTGTCTGCCTGCACTGCACTTTCTCTGTAACCATCTCACTTTATTCTGCAATGTGTTGTTATCTTTCTATTGTTCTGTTGTACCTCCCTACACTGTTGTAATGAATTGATCATTATGGATGGCATGTAGAACAATGTTTTTCATTGCACCTCTGTATATATGCCAATAATAAGCCAATTTACCAGTGTATCTGAATCATACTATTAGTTCCAAATGCCTATCTCCTTATTTTCAATTACCTATCTAAATTATTCTCTGGCAAATTTCAACAGATGTGCCACAGAGAGCATTCTGACTGATTCTATCACTGGCATAGAAGTGCCAATGGCCTTCTTCTCACCATATCATCAATGAGGACATTAAGGAGCCAGAAGTCCTACTGTCAATGCTTTAGGTAGAGCTTCATTCCCTCTGTTACCAGATTTCCTCACAATCCATAAACCCATGAACACTACTTCACTATTCCTCTTTGTACTATTAGGAAGAAGTTACAGAATCCTCAGGACTCACACCACCAGGTTCAGGAACAGTTATTAGCCCTCAGCCGTCAGGCTCTTGAACCAGAGGGATAATTTCACACAGTTTCATGTACTACCTCACTGAACTGTTCCCACTATTTGTGGATCACTTTCAAAGACTTTTCATTTAATGTTCTCAATATTTATTGCTTATTTATTTATTATTATTATTATTAGTAGTAGTAGTAGTAGTAGTATTACTTACTTGATTTTGTATTTGTACATTGTGTTGTCTTCTGCTTTCTGGTTGCTTGTCCATCCTGTTTAGAGCAATCTTTCATTGATTCCATTATGGTGTTTGATTTCCTGAGTGTGCTTGCAAGGTTACAAATCTCAGTGTTGTATATTTCATGACTATTTCTAATTGTGATTCTTAAAATAAAAGTATTTACTTATCAGTTGTGTGCTTCAAGCAGCTAGTGGCTCCAAGTACTATATTTTGGTCTCTATCATTAACATCAAGCATCCGGCCCAGTTCAATGGAGAATGCATGTCAGGAACAGGAACAACTACACCTAAAAATGAAGTGCCAGATTACAACATAGAGTTACTCTTTAATTTTCCTTCCCACTTCCTCTCTGACCTATCAGTCTATGTGCTCCTGCTCAGCTACAGTGAGGCCCAAAGCTTAACGGCAACACCTCATATTTTGCCTAGGCATGAAATGGACCTTCTGGACTCAACAACAAACTCAACAACTTCAGATAACTGGACGTTTTTTCTCCTGTTCATTTTAAAACTACCCATTTCTCTCTCCAACAGTTCAGCCTGGCCCTCTGGCCAGTGTTATTAGCAAGACATATTACAGTCAAAGAAGCATGATGCGTCTGACATTTAACCATGAGGCATTTCCTTTGAGGCTTCCAACCTTCCCCCACATTTCTGCTACTTTATAATCTCACCCTATTGGATATATATATATATATATATATATATCTTTTGGCCCTTCTATCCACATGTTATCTTTTCTACAATTTGTTCTTTTTCTCAGCTGTGAAAAGACACCTTGGACTAAAATGTTAATCAATTAAGTGCTTAAATTAGAGTCAGAAAGCCATGGAAAAATACAGCATTGACACAGGCCATGCTGTGCAACAAGTCCACACTGACCCCTGTTCGAATCCAGCTCATCCCATTTTCCTGCATTCAGCTCTTATCCCTGTAAACTCTGCCACAGCATGTACCTATCCAAGTATTTTGTAAATGATACTATTGTACTTACCTGAACCACTCCCTCTGGCAGCAAGCTCCATATGCTCACTAACATTTGTGCGAAAAAGTTTTCTCTCGAGTCCTTTCTAAATCTTTCACTTCTAATCCTAAGTCTCTTGTTTTGGAATCCTTACCATGGGGGAAAAAAAAATCATGCTCCTCATGATTTTTCAAACCTTTTTCTCATCATCCTGCATTCTCCAATGCTCATGTGAATGAAGACCTATCCTGGCAAGCCTGATCATTTAACTCAGACCTTCTAGTCCTGGCAACATCACAATAAACCTTTTATATTCTCTTTTCACTTTAATCTTCATGGTCCTTTAATAGGGAGACCAAAACACTCCGAGTGTGGCCTCACCAATGACCTTTACAACGTCAATATAATGTCACAACTTAGTGCTCAGATTGATGAAGGCTCATTTGCCAATCCTTGGCTCATTTTCCTAGCTGATCGAGGTTCCCCTGTAATCTGCTGCACTATCACAGTGATTCCTAGTTTTGTGTCATCTGGAAATTTACTGATCAAGCCTAGTGCATTTGAATAATTATTTGTTTATATAAATGAGTCGGTGATTGGTGAATTCTAACATTGACCACTGCAGCACACCAATCATCTGTCTTCATTCCAAGAAAAATCCCCTTCTTCCAATCTGCAGGCCAGCTTCGTATCCACCAAATTAGTTCTCCTTGGATTTCAGACTAGACTACCATGCAAGTTTTTGTTGAAGACCTTGTCAAAGTCCAAATTGACAACATAAGACTATAATACCATTAGACCATAAGATATAGGAGCAGAGTTAGGCCATTTGGCCCTTTGAGTCTGCTCCGCCATTTCATCATGTTTAATCCATTTCCCTTTCAGTCCCTATCTTTTGCTATTTCCCTGTATCCTTTTATGCCCTGACTTATCAAGGATCTATCAACCACTGCCATAAATGTACCCAATGACTCAGCATCCACAGCTGCCTGTGACAGTGAATCCCATAAGTTCACCACTCTTTGGCTAAAGAAATTCCTCTCTTCTCTCAGTTCTAACTGGACATCCCTCTATTCTGAGGCTGTCTTTTTTTGATCTTAAACTCTCCCACTGTAAGAAAAATCCTCTCCAAATCCACTTTATCGAAATCTTTCAACATTTGATAGATTTCAATGAGGTCACCTATCATTCTTCTGAATTCCAGTGAGTACAGGCCCAGAGCCATCAAACACTCTTCATATGACAAATCCTTCAATTGTGGAATAATTCCCCTGAACCTCCTTTGAACCCTCTCCAAAGCCAACACATCCTTTTTTAGTTAAGGCTCTCAAAAATTGCGCACAATACTCCAAATGAGGGCACACCATTGATTTATAAAGCCTCAGTATTACTTCCTTGCTTTTATATTCTAGTCCTCTTGAAATTAATGCAAACATAGCCTTTGCCTTCCTCACAGTTGACTCTACCTGCAATTTAACCTTTAGGAAAACCTGCACAAGGAATCCTGCCTTATGCGCTCATGGGCAAACCAGTCACCATTCCAAGTTGTGCTGTATCAGGATATGGTGCTTCCTGTGGCATATTGATGAAAATTGGCAAGGGCTGAAGGAGACATGTGAAATGTCTTTAGCCTCCTGGGGAAGTAGAGGCACTGGTAAGCTTTCATTCAGGGTAAATTGGAATTCACAAAAATTGTACTTCATCAACTGATGCTAAGTTGCAGGCCACCATTTCATCAATCCTGCCACCCCCTTACCTCCCCCAGACAAGGTGGAATAGCAGAAACAGCAAATGATCTTTCAAGCTGGCAGGATTCATACAGTGCATATTTAGTGCCTGTTTTGATCCTATCAACAGAATAACTTATGTATAATGGCACTTGATGAAATAGTTTGGGCCTCTCAAAGAGAAAGCAAAGTGCTCAGAGAGCAGCAGAATGACAGCATAACAAATTTAGAGAAATATCCAAGAAATAGGTTCATATAAAGCAACACCAGATTCTTTCTGGTGGATGTATATGACTTAGTAACACTGTATATATGTTATGGTGTATTCTAGAGTTACAGTATATAGCAAAGATTAATTTCAATGGCACCCAGCCATCAGACCTGAACCTAGATTGAAGATTGAGTTTAAAACGCACTCCAGAACAATGGTGTTCTTGGAGCTGCATTTGGGGTTGAGTACAAACAAAAAAACATTTCATTTGATCTCAGATGCCTGTATATGCATGAATGCAGCCCAGAGTCAGTAGGGATTAACATTCATTTTGGGTGTTTCGAGTGTAGTTGCGAAGATGGAGGTGGTTGAAAATTACACGTAATTTTAAAGAAATATTGTAGATCCATAGTAACTACAGGATTGTCCTGCCGTTATCACTGATCTTTAGCATAGAAAAATGTCATGTAATATTCAGTCAGGCAGACCTTTTCTTCCAAGAGAGTCTCCCACATGACTCCTGCTTGTTTGGCTGAATAAGTACTTCGATATCCACCAGATTCAGTATCTCTCTAGTGACTTCATTCATAGTCACAATATATCCTCAAAAGTATTTGCCTATATGTAGCAACTTTTGTGTCTTTTTCAAGATGTCAAAACTAGTCCATAACCACTGAGGCGTCCTTGAAGAGTGGTCATTATTGCAATATAAATGTCATGCCCTCTTTAAGATTACTACTGCTATGCTGTGAGGTATTTTATTTTAGCAATTTCTGTGAAAGCAGTGCACCCTACTTGTAACAGGGTTTGGATTTTGGCTAAAGATAAGGAGCCATGTTGTCCAACTTGGGAATGCTGTGTCAGCAGATCAGGATTGTGGAATGGGTAACAAGGTTCTGCAGAGTTGGGTGGCAGGGGATTTATGTTGGACATTTGTCTGGTTTGGGTGTTTTTGGCAGGAGATGCGAGGAGAAGAGCACCAGAGAGGACACCTGGAGGATCCCATTCAAAGTGGTGTCCCTGTCGCAAGGAGTTCTTTGCGTGATGGAGGTTTCTAAGAAAGGAAGTTCCACCTGTGGTTGGTGAGGAGAATTCAGTGCTGTGAGTAAAGCGACACACCCAGCTACGACAGAACTGTGCTCCAACATTTATTGCACACCTAGACTGGTTTAACCATCATGGGCCCTTTTTCTTTTTTCTTTCCCTGTTAACTGTTTGATAAAGTTAAAAATTGGTAAATATACTTTCTTTATAACTTTACGCTAGTATACGTTCTACCATTTCTGGTCTACTGATAACTGTATATGGGCAGTATTTACACAACATTCGCTCAAATCGAGGTTTCTATAATCAGAACTTCTCAGGTTCCTGTTTGGTTGAACCCCAATTCACATCGACTCTAGACATATATTGCTTTAGAAAGGTGGCCTTCTTACCACTGAGTCACGTGCCTGTTAACGGAGTCTGATAATGAGCCAAGTTGGTGTAGCAGCCCCAGTGAGAGGATTACATAAAGAACAATTATAATATTCAAAACTCCTTAAAATGACAATCAAGGTCATAACCTTGGTAATCCCCATGCTTGTTGTGCATCACTTCATGATGTTTGAAGTAAAATGTTAAATATTAATTCATTTTCATATGTAGCATTAATATGATAATTAATGTTGCAAATTAGCAAATCCTTAATGATTGCTAATGGCATGTATAATCTTTTAGGAATTCCATTTTAAAACTGTGGGATATTTCACCTTGTCCCAGCCAGACAAAGGACCTTTAATATTATATGAGTCTGGCTTAGTTGTTGTTGGAATATTAAATGAGTGAGAAACAATGGAAACATAAATTATCATAATTACTGAAAGTTATACATAGAATTTGCATTTGGTTTTAAGATTCCTGTTATTCCAAGTCCCAAAATTCAAAGATATTTTTGATTCCTAATGTAACTAAAGAGTTCTTTAGGGAAAATGAACACAGATTGTAGGTCCTGCAAGTAAAATAAGCCCTGTATGACTTTCAGAAAATTTATTTGATTAAACAGAATGTTAAAACTCACACTAATCATTGCACTTATAAAATTATGCTCCTTTCAAACATTTAATGGGATGAATTTTTTAAAATTCTGCTCAGCAATTGGTACTAAAAGGATTTAAAATGATTTTAAATATCCACAAATTGTGCTCACAAAAAATGTTGTAATATACATGCCTGTTCCAATCAAAGCTAACAATTGTGAACCTAACAAAAAAATAAATTATGATATGCTAACCATAAATATTAATAGTTCACAAACTCACAGATTTTACTGTTTATATATATTTCAAAAATACTGATAGGAACATCAAACACAAAATGGTAAGCCATTGTAATTTTTTTCTCTTTTCTTATAAATGATATCATCAAAATATACATAACCAATGAATCGGCTTTAAGCTCTAACTTGAGGTACACAGAAGTCTTGACGTTGCCAGCTCATCAGGGTAACATAATAAACAAATACACTGTACTGGTTTCAGTGAGTGTGCCTGTCCAGCAAAAAAAAAATTACCTTCTGATTAATTGGTTCCTCTGAATGAAGTTTTTTTCAGAAGTCCACATCAGAAGAAACTAACAGAGAGTTTTTTTTTAAACATAGTTTAATAATGACATGTTTCAGATTTTAAAAAAAATGTTGGTCTCAGTATGAAATAAAATCTGAATAACATCAATTACAAACATGACAAAAACATATTTTAAGCATGCCAAATCCAAAAGCTGCATGATATATATTTATTCCATGCACTAAAATATGTAACAATATGGTGCAGAGAAAGGATATTGATACGGAAAGGAAAAGCCAAAATCTATACTAGACAGAGTGACAAAATTCTATGTTGAGAAAAAGTTTGAAAAAAATAGTAAAGTACACTATCTTGTTCAACAATATGAATAAAAACAGCAATTAATTTGAAAAAGCCACAAATCAATTGCACTGGATTTAAAATTTAAAGGAATAATTTGCCCATCCTTTTGTCATGAAAAGTACATCAAATAAATTAATTTGCACTGGATTTCCAATTTAAACCAATAGTTCAATAGCTCCATTTAACATCAGAGAATGTATAAAATATACAATCTGAAATTCTTACTCTTACCAGATATCCTCGAAAGAGAAGAACCCCCCCAAAGAAGGAATGACAGAAAAAGATGTAATAAACTGAAAGCCCCTGCCCCCTCCCATGCACAAGCAGCATCAAACCTCCCACTCACCGTCCCCCAAATTATTCTAGCATAACGCATTAGCATTCCCATCGTCCACCATGCTAGCAACAGCAAAGCCCCCAAAGAGAGATTATGGCCTACGGGCCATCGAAGACTAACTGCACACTCCAGCACTTCGACATGCCGCAGGCTCTCTGTCTTACTAACAAGAGGCAGACACACGTCGCTCTTTCCATGGTGACTTTCTCTTATTCATAAAGCATGGATAGAACAATTACGTGCACATTGTTAATCAAAAAGTTAAGGTTACTCTAAATCCTCACTCACTTTCCTATAAATGGCAGGTTGGAGATATGTCAAGTCAAGTCAACTTTTATTGTCACTTTGACCATAACTGCTGGTACAGTGCATAGTAAAAATGAGACAATGTTCTTCAGGACCATGGTTTACATGACACTGTACAAAAAAAACTATAATGAACTACGTAATTAAAAAAAAACAACACAGAGAAAGCTACACTAGACTACAGATCTACACTGGACTCCATAAAGTGCACAAAAGCAGTGCAGGCATTACAATAAATAATAAACAGGACAGTAGGGCAAGGTGTCAGTCCAGGCTTCGGGTATTGAGGAGTCTGATAGCTTGGGGGAAGAAACTGTTACATAGTCTTGTTGTGAGAGCCTGGATGATTCGGAGCCTTTTCCCAGATGGCAGGAGGGAGAAAAGATTGTATGAGGGGTGCATGGGGTCCTTCAAAATGCTGTTTCCTTTGCAGAAACAGCGTGTAGTGTAAATGTCCATGACGGTGGGAAGAGAGACCCCAGTGATGTTCTCAGCTGACCTCACTATCCGCTGCAGGGTCTTGCGATCCGAGGTGGTGCAATTTCCGAACCAGGCAGTGATGCAGCTGCTCATGATGCTCTCAATACAACCCCTGTAGAATGTGGTGTGGATGAGGGGTGGGAGATAGACTTTCCTCAGCCTTCGCAAAAAGTAGAGACATTGCTGGGCTTTCTTTGCTATGGAGCTGGTGTTGAGGGACCAGGTAAGATTCTCCGTCAGGTGAACACCAAAGTCTCTACCATAGGAGGCGTAAGGCACTCCTTCCCTCCACTAGCTCGTAGGTCACCCTTGGAGAAGATGTAGCACCAGTATAGCCCCGATTAGGGTCACGTGAAGCCATGGGAGCAGGTGGAGGATGGTCGTATGAACAGCTAGTGCATATCACAAGTCCTGGTTATGTGATCACTGACGCCAGGCTGAAAAACTCTGAAGAGTATTGATAATGACTGGGGTTGCCTGTCTTGTAAAGACACTGCCCAGAAGAGAGCAATGGCAAACTACTTCAGTAGAAAAATTTGCCAAGAACATTCATGGCCATGAAAAGACCATGATTGACTATGTCATACAAAATAGTACATAATGAATGTATAATTCCTACAAAACTCTAAGAACTTTATGGTGATTACAGTGATGGAAATGTGATCAAACTACAGATGAGCTATTGCACAATCAGCCAACCCTTTCCACAATTTGAAAATCATGATAGTACTGCATTGCCCTTGAAATTGCCAAGACAAGTTTGAGTACTGCCCTATCTTTAGTAGGGCTTAGTACAATGCCCCAGGCAACTTTCTTGTATGCACTTAACAAATTTCATCCCATCTAAATTCATTGCACTACGTCAATATTGAGAATGCTAAACTCCTACATTACTATAACTATTGCTATTAAAGCTTGCTGTGATTTGCTTGTATGTCATATCGCCTTATTCCCACTGACTGCTTGTTGACTGTTAAGAACTTATTTCTTATTTCTACCTATGTGGCCCCATTAAAAAACCTGAGCAGGATATCCCCTGTTGTTATAAGTACTGCCTTTATATTCTCCCTAATCAGTTGTGTAAGCCCACAAACCTGCCCTTTCCCTTTTACATTTACTTCTGTCATATCTAAAACTTATATACCTGGAACATTAAACCATCAGACCTACCCTCCTCATGGTCATGTTTCTGTAATTGCAACACACAAAATGCCAATGCTGATCCTGGTGTAGTTGGTACAGAGGTTATACATACCTTTATAATTAATCCAGCACCCAAAATTTGCATGGTATAATCAATCATACATTGCTAAAAGGACATCTATCATAAAAAAGTCCTTAAAAATATTTATGCTTGTTGCATTCATATTGACTGATCAAGTACTACTTATTCCAACAAGTTTAGCAATTACTTTAAAAATAAATATAAATTCTGAAGGAGTGTTTTGGTCTCATTTGTCAGTTATTTTGCTTTATGTAACTTCACATGGATTTCTCAAGCCTGGATTTTTATCAAAACTCAACTGACTTAAAAATCTTAAGAAATAAACCATTCATTTTTCCCTTTACAATCTTACAATAATTCACGACCATAGTGATTTGTTTATGATGTAAATTTTGATCATGCAACTCAAGCTCCAAATCTGAATTAGTTCACTAGAATGCACCACCAAATTTTCTTTTCTGTCCACAGTAATGAATAAGTAGGAATTACTAGAGAGAGTGGGAAAAATAAAGCCTTGGAAAAAATTTTACCTTTAGGAAAACAACTTTATGACCAAACATTATCTTGCTGTATGAATAACACAAAAAGGGGACATCAACATCACTTCTTGAAGATCAGTGTTTCAGGAAGGTAGCGTCCATTATTAGGGATTCCCAACACTTAGGTATGGCTTCTTCTCATTGTTACCATTAGGAAAGTGGTACAGAAGCTTGAAGGCACACAGTCAGTGATTCAAGAACTGGCTCTTCCCCTCTGCCATCCAGTTTCTAAATGGATATTGAACCCATGAACACCACCTCATAACTTTGTTTTTTATTTGTGTTTTTGCACTATTTATTTAATGTAATTATTTCATAATCAAATATAAAATATAAAAAAGAGGGGGAAGGGGCCACAGTGGTTGACAAAGGAAGTCAGAGATTGTATAGCATTAAAGAAAAAGAAGTATGACAGGGCTAAGATGAGTGGGAATACAGATGATTGGGAAAGTTTTAAGGAACAGCAGATCTTAACTAAAAAAGCAATACGGAGAGAAAAAATCAGGTATGAGCTCAGTCTAGCCAGGAATATAAAAGGGGATAGCAAAAGCTTTTTTAGCTATGTGAAGAGAAAGAAGATAGTTAAGAACAATGTTGGCACCTTGAAGAATGAATTGGGAGAAATTGTTATGGGAAACAGGGAAATGGCAACAGAATTTAATGTGTACTTTAGATCTGTCTTCACCAGGGAGGACACAAGCAATCTCCCAGATGTATGGATGGGCCAGGGTCATAAGATATCAGAGGAATTGAGACAGATTGACATTAGGAAAGAAACTGTGATGAGTAGACTGGTAGGACTAAAGTCTAATAAATCCCCGGGTCCAGATGGTCTGCATCCGAGGGTTCTAAAAGAGGTGGCTCAAGAAATTGCGGATGCATTGGTAATCATTTTCCAATGTTCCTTAGATTCAGGATCAGTTCCTGAAGATTGGAGAGTGGCTAATGTTATCCCACTTTTCAAGAAGGGAGGGAAGGAGAAAACGGAGAACTTTCGCCCTGTTAGCCTAACGTCAGTCGTGGGGAAGATGCTTGAGTCCATTATTAAGGACGAAATAGTGGCATATCTTGATGGCAGAAATAGGATTAGGCCGAGCCAGCATGGATTTACCAAGGGCAAATCATGCTTGATTAATCTGTTGCAGTTTTTTGAGGATGTAACAAGGATGTTAGACGAGGGTAAGCCAGTGGATGTTGTGTACCTAGATTTTCAGAAGGCATTCGATAAGGTGCCACATAGGAGATTGGTGAATAAAATCAGAGCTCATGGCATTGGGGGCAGGGTTTCAACATGGATAGAAAACTGGTTGGCAGATAGAAAGCAAAGGGTAGCAGTGAATGGGTGTTTCTCGGACTAGCTGGAGGTGACTAGTGGGGTACCACAGGGCTCTGTGGGACCACAGCTCTTTACGATTTATGTCAACGATTTAGATGAGGGCATTGAAAACTATATCAGCAAGTTTGCTGACGATACTAAACTGGGTGGCAGTGTGACATGCGAAGAGGACGTTAGGAGAATACAGGGAGACTTGGATAGGCTGGGTGAGTGGGCAGATACTTGGTAGATGTCATTCAATGTGAATAAATGTGAATTTATCCACTTTGGAAGCAGGAACAAGAGGGCAGAGTATTGTCTGAACGGTGTAGAGTTAGGTAAGGGAGAAATGCAAAGAGACCTAGGAGTCCTAGTTCACCAGTCAATGAAGGTGAATGAGCAAGTGCAACAGGCAGTGAAGAGGGCAAATGGAATGTTGGCCTTTGTTACAAGGGGAATTGAGTACAAGAGCAAGGATGTCCTTTTGCATTTGTACAGGGCCCTGGTGAGATCACACCTGGAATATTGTGTACAGTTTTGGTCTCCAGGTTTAAAGAAGGACATTCTGGCAATTGAGGAAGTGCAGCGTAGATTCAGTAGGTTGATTCCTGGGATGGCAGGGCTGTCTTACACAGAGAGATTGGAGAGATTGGGCTTGTACACACTGGAATTGAGGAGATTGAGAGAGAGGGGATCTGATTGAAACGTTTAAGATAATTAAAGGATTTGATAGGATTGAGGCAGGAAATATGTTCCAGATGTTGGGAGAGTCCAGTACCAGAATGCATGGATTGAGAATAAGAGGTCAGTTATTTAAAACAGAGTTGAGGAAGAGCTTCTTCTCCCAGAGAGTTGTGGAGGTGTGGAATGCACTGCCTCGGAAGACGGTGGAAGCCAATTCTCTGGATGCTTTCAAGAAGGAGCTAGATAGATATCTGATGGATAGGGGAATCAAGGGATATGGGGACAAGGCAGGGACTGGGTATTGATAGTGAATGATCAGCCATGATCTCAGAATGGCCGTGCAGACTCGAGGGGCCAAATGGTCTACTTCTGCACCTATTGTCTATTGTCTATATACTTACTGTAATTTCGTTTTTATCTATATCATGTATTGCATTGTACTGCTGCCGTAAAGTTAACACATTTCATGACATATGCCAATGATATTAAACTTGATTCTGATTCAAACTGAAGAAGGAATAACTTGGATAAGAATATAATAAAGAAAACTCTTTGGAACAACAGTTAAGCTGCAGAAACTGCAAATATTATTCAGATAAGGGATTGTGACAATACAGGATAATGGAAGGCTCGGACAGTTCAACAAAATAATGCAGAGGTGGATTTTATTGCATTTTCTTATGATCTTTATAGTACAATTTGTAAAAAAAAATAAAGATTAGCCTGAATATTTTTCTTTGACTGACACTGAAAGATCAATAAAGTCAATATTTATTAAAAATCTTGCTGATTCAGATGATGTCTTCCTTAGCTTTACAAGGTTGTTATGTTCTATCTTGCCCCAGATCAGTTTAACAGCTTAAATATCCGTAAGTCAGTTGACTATCTTTCACACATCAAAGGTGTGCTCTTCCTTCTGTAAGAAAACTGATAGTTTGTACTATGGATGTATGAAGATTGTAAAATTACAAGTCATACTATGATAACTATGTTCCCATTCATCCTCCACCCACTTTCCTCTGCCATGAAAACTTACAACCTCCGGAAGGACCACTATGTCTTTGTGGTTTGGAGGCTTGCATGCCTCGGTGACCTGGAGGGCTATGCTGGCTCAAGTCAGGGCTTCATGCTTTGACTGCTGGTAGGGTCACCCATGTCAAACAGGTCAACAGGCAGAGGTCAGACTGAGAGTAGTCCCACGGCCCTCTGGGCTTGGAGTTTCAGCTCAGGGCGAGTAACCCAGACTAAGACAAAAGTAATTGTTACCAAAACAGCAACCAGGAATCCTTCTATATCTGAGTGCAATAGTATTCCTGAATCTCCACCTGGGACCTGCACGACTGACAGTAGTGAAAACCGAGAGGAAGCTGCTGACGTGACGAAGGAAGCCCTGAACAGCACTAGAGACAGAACAGCTTCATTGCTGCCCTACCTGCAAGCTGTGTAATGGGCAGTAAGTAAGGAAAAGATACAAACTCTCCTCGTGTTATATTTTATGAATGAGCTAGTAGGTGGCTGGTTGGAAAGAAAGAAATTCCAGATTCTTATAGTGTAGTAGTTTTAAAAGTTTTTTTTTTCAGTAGTTAATTGTGGTTTTCTTGTACTTTAGGCAGGGTTTTTCTTTAACTCCAGGTTTGTTTTTCATTGATACGGAAGAAATTGGTGGAGTAAAGTAGGCATGCCTCACCTTTAAAAGAGAAAAATATTTGGATTCAGTCCCTCTTTTGGTCAGCATATTTCAATGTAATGCAGTCATCAAGTATTAGAGCTGGCATGATAATTACCAGAGATACATGTCAAGGTTACACTTCATTCTCATTTTGATCTCTTCTGGAAAATAAACTCATCACTGATGTTATCAGA